>NC_045427.1:313680112-313987195 GCF_902635505.1 Sarcophilus harrisii | reverse complement strand
CTTTTACCTGCCATGCAGCTAGATCTAGGTATTTTACTACTTCTTCTTCCCTTTTCTAGTTTTAAAGAAAGCCTTTTTGATCAGATTTATTAGTGTTCAGACCAATATACCATTTTCTTCTTGTTTCAGACAGAAGGCCTCCATCTCTCATTCCTTTTCTTTCTCTCTCTCTCTCTCTCTCTCTCTCTCTCTTTCTCTCTCTCTTTCTCTCTCTCCTCTTTCTGTCAAGGTTGTGATAAACCCTCTTGCCATGGATTTATCATGTAGAATTAATGCAGGAGGAGCATGAATAAGAGGGGTGCAATTGTTAGTCTTTGTGTTATTATGTTTTACTACAATTGATTTGAGGAAAATCATTGACTTTAAAACATCAGTGGTAGACACACTCATTTTACACAGCTCTTATTTCATATGCCCCATACTTCTTTTTCTATTCTCCAATTTTTGTGGTATTTATTAAAATAGGGATATATCTGTCTTCACTATTACTCTTAAGAAGTTCATATACTTAAATATTTGCACATGACTTACTTAAGAAAAGCTGAATTTTTTTCCCCCCTGTTTAGGTAAGTACCATGATTTAGAATGTCAGCTTATTCAAGAGTTTACCAATGCTCAAAAAAGGGGTGAAATCTCCAGAATGAGAGAAGTGGCAGCAGTTTTACTTCACTTTAAGGTAAATACTTAAATTAAAACAACAACAACAAAACCTTTCTGAAGTCTTTCATTTCTTTTAATCATAAAACATTTCTTTTTCATATGCTGGTTTTTCTCATTTAAGCTGTAAGTGCTTCAGAATTATCATTTCAAATTCTTAGTGATTTGAGAATATATGCTATGTATCTTGCAGGCACCAAGAGATAGTAAATTACTGTTTTAAAAACCTGTGATCAAATATTTCTTAATTTCTCTGTACATATGATGATTGCTGTAGGCAAAAGTCATAATGAATTCCAGGGACATGCAAGTTTAAGAATGACTATATGGATAGAAATCATGTTTTCAAATGTCAGGGCCTAAATTTTAAGACCAATTTCTTTATAATAAATTAGCGAATAGAACTTAATGTTTTGAAATTTAGAAAAGAAAGGAAAGAGGTACCAAGCGTGCATATCATCAACCCATCATCCTCTCCTTTTTTGCGTTGGTATTCTTGTTTGGTGGGTAGATTGAGAGGCTAGTTTGGGGTTGATTTTTGTAAAATGTTAGAATATTTAGGGTTAATGAGTACCAGGAACATAGTTTTATAATAGAGCCCTTTCCTGTATGAAATTTTATGTAAATTTTATAAAAATTCATCTTGCTCATATATCATAATTTCTGTAATTTTTTTTCCCTTAGGGTTATTCTCACTGTGTTGATGTATATATAAAGCAATGTCAAGAGGTAATATAGGGATTTTTAAATTTTTATTTTGTACTATTATATATTAATTGGTGCTCTTTAAAAATATGTAAAACTTATTAATTTGCTCTACTTTTTAGAATGCTAATTTGAGAAGTGATATATTTGAAGATACAGCAATACTCTGCCAACGTGTAAATAAGCAAGTTGGAGATATTTTTAGTAGTCCAGAAACAGTACTGGCCAAACTTATACAAAATGTGTTTGAAATCAAATTACAGGTAATTTTTTTAACGCTGATAAGCTAAATAGTCTTTTAACTATTAAGTGTATGAGAGGAGAAATATTTTCTGATTCAAAATATTGTAACTTATGAATGTTAAGCGTACTGGAGATCATTCTCAGATCTAGTCACCTCCTACTTAATTAGAAAAAAAATACCACAGTCATTCTACTATAAAAGTACACTGTCACTAAAAAATATCCATTGAATTGTTTTCTAGTAGTGAATATGGATTGTTGTTTTACTTTCATAGCCAGTATTGGCTCTATGAGAAGTGGGAAACTGGAATTGTAATATGGTTCTTGACCAGAGCTTTTCTCAATGTGAAATTAACAACTCTGAGAACTGAATTTATGATCTTGATCTAATTAACACCGTACTTTATTTGGATCAGTCAATGCTGATTTGTAAAAACTGGTGTATTTTATCAAGCAGTGTAAATTGTTTTAAAATGAAAGGTGTATCATTGAATTCTTAGTGTTTCTAAAATCATCAAAGGTATAGCAGATTAAGATTTTAATAAAATTGAAATATTGAAAATTTTGAAAAAAAATTCAAAATCATATTGTTGCTTATTTTTTATAATCAGTTACTTTCCTATATAACTATTTTGTGTTTTTGAGTAAGGAAGAAAGTTAAGCACATTAGTAATGTTTAAGAAGAAATGATCTTAAAGAAATTACCATATTGGCTAATGTGGAAATGTATTTTTCATGACTGCCCATGTATAATCTATACCAAATTGCTTGTCTTCTCAAGGAAGGGGATGGGAAGAAAAAAATAATTTGAAACTAAAATTTTTTTTAAAAAGTAATAAAAAAGATAGTTGTTTAACCTATAGCAGATTTCTTGCTTTCTGGGGAGGCGAGGAGGAAGAGGTAAGAGGAAGGAAAAAAATTTGGAACACAAGAATCTTAAAAAATGAATGTTGGAAACTATTTTTATGTGTATTTGGAAAAATAAAATACTATTGAGCAGGAGTAAAAAAAGAAGAAATTGCCATAAATGTACATTTTAAATCTAGATTTCTATGTGTATCAATTTTTTTTTTTCTAGAGTTTTGTGAAAGACCAGTTAGAAGAATGTAGGAAGTCTGATGCAGAACAGTATCTTAAAAATCTGTATGATCTTTACACAAGGTATATATATATATATATATATATATAAATCTCTATACTGTTTTATAATATAAAGGGATTGTGGGTATTGTCATGAGAGCAATCCATGGAAACTTGATTTAAGTAAATTGGGAAGTAGCAGTGTTATTTACTATTTTTTAAAGCAGTTGATAGTAGTATTAAAAGGGGTTGGGGGAAGAGATCTTATTATTATTCATATTCATATAAAATATGAGATTTTATCCCCTAATTTATGTGGAAGATGCTTTAAGCCTTTTAAAAAACACTTTGCTACATGTCTTTGAAAAGTATGTTGTAAATTAGAATCTTTAAAGTTGAATAAGTGTCATTTATGGTAAAGGACAGTCTTAGGACTGGTTACAAAAAATTTCTCCTCTTTTATTATTAGGGTCATTCATGATAAGTGAAGCTTTGTTTAGAATACTTGTTAAATATTTTCTTCTCATGAAAATTCCATGTATGGAAGTTCTCTAAAAGTAACTGTTCAGAAATTCTGTTTTCACTATTAACTGTAATTTCTGCAATAGACAGAAAAATGCCCATTCATGAGATGGATCAAATAGGAAGAAGAGAAAGCAACTTAAGAGGCAATTAGAAGAAGGCTGAAAAAGAAGGCAGGGGGAGAATCCCTAAGCAACATGGAATTAGCCCCTTGATTGGAGTCTTTTTAGTATTTGTCCTGGGTGTCATAATATATAGAACAACTAAATGATATCTATCACATCATTCTCCCTATTCTGAGTCCCTTTTAGTACAGTTTCTGGCTTTCTAATTTCATTCTTAGCGATCATAACAATTGCTAGTGGCAAATTATATTTGATAGTCCATCCTACCTCTAGTGCAACCCCTTACATATTACCCAATCTACCCCATCCAGCTCTAAGAAGTGCTAGTCTGAAATAATTATCAAAATTAGTTGTAGAAATATACATACTAAATATAGATACTCCTTACTTTGGCTACTATATCCAAACATACGTTAATCTTTTTTTCCTTCCTCCCTCTATGAAAAGAACTACCAATCTTTCCAGCAAGTTGATGGAGTTTAACTTAGGTACTGATAAACAGACTTTCTTGTCTAAGCTTATCAAATGCATTTTCATTTCCTATTTGGAGAACTATATTGAGGTGGAGATTGGTTATTTGAAAAGCAGAAGTGCTATGATCCTACAACGTTATTATGATTCAAAAAATCATCAGAAGAGATCCATTGGCACAGGAGGGTAAGTTTCAAAATGAATTTTATACAAGCAAAGAAAATTTTGGGGGGAACTAAGGCTATAATTTTTATTAGTATAGAATTTTTCTGCTGAAAAAATTATCAATGCAAGTTGACCCTTCTTTCTGCAACTTATGGTATTAAACAATTGCCCAGGACATTGAAAAGTTAAGTGATTTGCCCAGAGTCATACAGCCAGTAAGTATCTAAGGCAAGGCTTGATCCCAGATCTTTCTGACACTAAAGGTACCTCTCTATTTTACTCTGTTGGCTTGTCAACTTATATTTGAGCAAAAACAGGTTTCTAAATAATATTAATGCATTTAAAACATGTGGAACAGAATTTTTTTTTAACACTGATTTGTATATACTAGTCAGCTAATAAAATCTTTTGAAATGTAATATTTGTATTCCTAGATGACAGTCATCTCCTGATAGTGAATTTTCTGATAATGAGCTTTATTAAATATAAGTAGATTAGTCCTAAGATTATAGATGCCACGTCCTTGTTAGACTTGTTACTAAAGAGCCTTTTCTGCCATAGTTGGTACCGACCTAGAGATTTTTGGCTTTTCAGTCATTTCTCTAGTTCATGATGAGGCATCAAACAGGAATGATCAGTGCACAGCCATAAACATAATGAATGCATAATTAATGTATGTTGAATTGAATTAATCTTCAGAAATTTCTTATGCCAAATGTGGTCTTCATGTTGATAAGATTTGTAATGACATTTGGGCATAAAATTGCTGTGTAGATATAATAGGTACTATAGTAGACCTGCAGTCACTGCTAGATTATTATAGAAAAAATGGTTTTGTATAAACTTTAGAATTACAGCAATGACTAACTTGTCTGACAGTCTAATCTACCTGAAAAATAATCTGAAGCCTAACCCTTCTTTATCACAACTCTGACCTAGGCTACAACTATAACAACTCCTTTTCACTAGACTCCTTATCAGGACTACTCCCTTCCACTAATAATTCTTGCCAGCCAAAAACATCTAGTTCATGAACCTTTAACACAATTTTCCCCTGAAATCCAGGGGAAAAAGCAAAAAAAAAAAAAAAAAAAAAAAAAAGAATTTGATTATGCAAACTAGTTGTTAAAGCTTATATAGTTTATTCATAAAAGAAATTCTTACTCAGTAGTTTTTAATTTTAACATTTATAATGTAAAGTTTTACTATTTACTTTTTATGTAATATATTTAATAAAATTGATCATCTTACTTCCCAACACATAATAGATTAGAAATATGTATATCTTAGAAATGTGTATTCATCAGGAGATGGTATAAACAGGGACATTGACAATAAGAATAAAGGACCGCTGATACTTTTAAAGAGCCAAAGATGAAACAGAAAATTAAGAAGAAATATAAAATGAAGATATTCAGCCACGAGGCTTTTCTTTTTCTCAGTAGCCCCTAAGGCATCATTTTATCACTATCATAATCGGAGATAAGGATGAATTGTGACTAATATATAAGATAGATAGATAGATAGATGTGATAATAATAATATATAAGAAAACAGAGAAGTTTAATAACACATTTTTTAGAAAGGTCTGAATAGTCAAATATAATGTGTTTATATATTGTCATATATATAAACAAATATAGTCAAAATAATCAAAATAAGTTTGAGAACTTAAACACACTGTTGGCTGGAAATATGCTTATATAGAGTAGCTCATTCCCCAGAGATGATTAATCATTGAGGTGTTATATGGTTATAATACCAGAATTTTAGAATGGAAGGGGTCTTAAGAGAACACCTTTTTACATGCTTTTAAATTACAGATAAGGAAATGGAACTAATCATGCAACTACTTCCTAGAAGAATCGGAAGTAAGAGTCTAAGGCTTTTCACTCCCCGCATACTTACTTTATAGCATATTAATTATAGTTTTAAATTTAAAATCTTTGTCTAATGAAAACATTTTTATTTTATATGGAATTCTAGTATTCAAGATCTGAAAGAGAGAATCAGGCTACGAACCAATTTACCACTTGGGCCCAGTATTGATACTCATGGTGAAACCTTCCTTTCCCAAGAAGTGGTAGTTAATCTTTTACAGGAAACTAAGCAAGCCTTTGAAAGATGTCATAGGGTAAGAATGATTGCAGATTAATTTTGTACATATTATACTTAAGTGGCTCCTTTAGCTCCTTGGGTATGGATACTTGCTCTTTTGATGTAGCCATTTGCACCTTCTCACTTGGTGCAAGTCTTTCACAGGTTCTTCTGTAAATATTGAATCTTTAATGATCTAGTCTACATTCTGAAGATCTTCTTTTATAGGTCATTTAACATTGATTCCATAGATGCCATTGCAGCTCTAGAGCTGTATTTGTAATTTTTTCATTCTTTCCAATTGCATACTTCCTTGATATATTCAAGCCACTTCTTGCGCCCTAATCACTTGTTATATCCTATATAACCCACTGACAATCAGTGTATTTCTCTCCACTTCCTTTTGTCACCCATAATTTTCTTTGCAAGCAGAGATACAGAAGGCCACATAAGTAGCTCTGTTCTCAAATACAGAAAAAAATGTTTCCTTTAATCCTGAAGACAAATTGTAACATTGTTTTAGAGAATAACATTAATGGTAAATGCTTTAGGATTTTACATTATAGGACATTTCTTACAAAATTTTAACTGAAACTTTTAAAACAAACATTTTAAAAATAATTCTTTCCTTAGTGCTTCGGCACATAATAAAAACTTACACACACATTTGTGTCTAATGCTAACTATCTCTAGGATGGGAGGGGATGAGGAAGAGATGGGAGAAAATAAAGGGAAAAAGTTCCATGATAATTGTATCATATATTTAAAAGGAATAGCAAGTCATACATAATACATTTGCGGTTCCGTGTACAATTTTTTTTTTCCTGTTCTACTCTGTTATGGAAATGTTTATTTTTTTTTTTAAGCACAGAAAATGACAATTTAAAAAATTAATAAATGTTTGAATTAAATATAAAATTAAGATGTGAATGAAGTAATTAAAAGATGACTTTGTCATAAAGAAGATTAACCTTTAATTTTGGTTGGAATTGAGGACATGGAATACTGAAGTATTTTCATCTTTTTTGATATTGGCCTTCTCTCTTTCTTCACATGTAACATCCCATGTCCCACCTCTGTTTTTTCATTGGCTCTCCATTCCATCCAGAGTGAGGTCTCTCCTTATCTCATCTTCATAAAGTCTCTGTCTTTAATATGAAACTTAGACACCATCCTTGATGTGGAACTTTTTTTTACTTTTCCCCTGAACTGCTAATGACTTTTCCCTCCCAAAATAGCATGTATTTAAGTAGTTTGTATATAGTTCTACTTAGTCATTTTATATTTATTCTGTTTGTTTATATATCTACTTAGGGAATGTTTCTTTTTTTTTTTTTTCTTCTATTTTCCACTGTTTAACACAGCATTTTTGCATATGATAAGTGCTTAGTAAATGTGTGGATTGATAAGTTATAGGCATTAATTCTGGATAAACATTCATATTCTATAAAGAGAGAGGCTAAAAATCTTAAGATAAATATAGACCTTTTTATCAAGTTCTGATTCTGATATGGATATATATATATATTTTTTTTTGTTTTCAAAAGCTTTCTGATCCATCTGATTTGCCAAGGAATGCCTTTAGAATTTTTACTGTTCTTGTGGAATTTTTGTGTATTGAGCATATTGATTATGCCTTGGAAACAGGACTTGCTGGTAAGTACAGTATCTTCTCTTAATGTATACATATTAGTGGATAAAGTATTAAAAGTACTAGACATTTATGTATATAGAATCTATATTTTTAGACTTAAATGATGCAGTATACTGAAATCTGTTTTTAAGAAATAGTCATCAAAACTGCATAACTTTAAAAATCATTAGTGTAAGATTAATCTGAAATGTCTTGTTATAAAATGATTGTGATTTTAATATTAATTTCTGTGTTATCTTTAAAAGATGATTTACTATTTCTTAATACTATTTATTGATCAACTGACTAATCAGATAAATTCATCATGGTGCAAGATATTAATTTCTTTTAATAGCTGATTTTAATATACATTCACTTACATTTTAGGAATTCCTTCTTCAGATTCTAAAAATGCAAATCTCTACTTTTTGGATGTTGTGCAACAAGCCAATACTATTTTTCACCTTTTTGACAAGCAATTTAATGATCACCTTATGCCACTGATAAGGTTAGTCAAATCTTTTAATTCATATTAGTGATGGTTTACTCTGATGAGTTGAATTATTTTTACAAAGATAAGGTGGCTAGCTCTCCATCTTGATCTTGTGAATACAGATATATTTGCTTAGCTATAGTTTCATAGCTAAGCTACTCTCCCATATTGTCACATCTTATCATCAGCTTCCTAAAAAAGTGTTTCCTACTGAGTAACCAGAAGAAATTTCAAAATCATCATATCTAAAACAAAATTCATTTCTTCTGAAACCTACCTCTCTTCCTAATTTTACTATTTCCATCAAGGCTACCACATCTGTTACCACATACACAATCCTAGCCTCTCCTTCTAGACAAAAAGTCTTGGTGAAGTTTTAAACTACTAAACCTTAAAATTTTTGCTAAGACTTTTATACGTCCTATATTTAACCATTTCAATTACACATTATACTCTTGAATTATTCATTCCCTTTCCCTATTGTTCTTCACTTGCCAAAACTAAGTCTTGGATTACTCCTGCCATCTGCTGCTGATTGGAGCTGGAAAAAGTAAAATGTTTTTGACTAAGTTCATAATTTATATGTTAACTATCTTTACCTGGCCCTCATGGCAGCAGAGGAATCCTTTTATTCCTCCCTGATTGATACCTCATCACTCTTCCCAGGAGTCTTTTAAATCTCTTCTCCTCAAATCTTCTTCAACTTCCCTTTTCCCACCTTCTTAACTAAGGACTCTCACTACTTCACTGAGAATATCTAGGCCATATACTCTGAATTCCTTCTTCTCCTTTTTTCATTTTCCCCTATTCTTTATGTCCCACAGATTCTGATAATGGCATGGCCCTTCTCTTTGCCAAGATCAGTCCCTCTGAATGTTCTTGGTAACATCTCCTCCAGCAAATTGCCTCTCAAGCATCTTGTCTTTTCTCTACCCTAGATCTAGCTCTTGTCACCTCCTATATAGACTGTTATAAGAACCTTCTAATTGTTCGGTATGCCACAAAGAACCATCATCCACATGGCTAACATATTAATATATCTAAAATATGAGCTTGGCTGTATGACTATTGTTGCTATGATCAAATACAAACTCTATTTTTGGCATTTAGACCCCTTTATAATTCGAATTATATTTGAATATAAAAATATTCTAATTTATCTTTCTAAGCTTATATATGACTTCCCTTCACCTACTCCGTAGGCTAGCCAAACTGGCCTATTTGTTACTCCTCATAAATATGATAGGTCTCTCTTCTTCATTCCTTTATATAGTCTGCCCCCTTCCTTCTTCCTCCACCAGCCTTTCTTATATCTGGAATGACCTTATTTCCTCTGTTCTTTCCCTTTCATCAAGGTGTTCCCTTATCTCTTCTAGCTCTTCTCTCTTCCCTCTCCTAAAATTACCTCATGTTAATTTTGTATATAATTTGCATCTATTTATATATGTTTGTTGTTTTCCCCTCTGGATTGTAAATTCCTTTAGTTAGGGGTTTTTATATGCTTGGTTTTGTATCCTTAGTGCTTAGCACATGGTGACCACTTGATAAATATTTATTCATTGTTTTTTCTTGAGATATTTTAGCTGAAAGGCATTGTACTTTAGAAAAGAATGTACTACATATATTGTATCTAGGATATACTATATCATGTTTAACATGTATAAGACTGCCTGCCATCTAGGGGAAGGAGTGGAGGGAGGGAAGGGAAAAGTCAGAACAGAAGTGAGTGCAAGGGATAATGTTGTAAAAAATTACCCATGCATATGTTCTGTCAATAAAAAGTTATAATATTATATCTATATATTTCAACAATTAAAAGAAAAAGAGAGAGAGAATGTGCTGTTCTTAGAAGAACTGGGTTTAATCCTAGCTCTGCCACCTTAGTATCTCTGATTATGAGCAAGTTACTTACAATCTTTAAACCTCACTTCTAAAATTGGAATAATTCCACCAGACATATCCCACCAGGATGTTACAAAGATCAGATAAGTTCCCTTTCTTCTCTTGCTTCTTGTTTTTCCTCTTCTTGCCTCTTCTCTGTCATCTCCCTCCCCCTCCCCAATTTTCTCCATACAATATGTAGTGAATTCCTGTCCGTTAATTCTTGTATCTATCTTTTCTTTGTTACCATTGTCACAAACCTAATTCATTCCCCTCATTCCCTGTTAACTGGATTATTGTAATAATGACCTCACAATCCTAATTCATTCCCCTCATTCCCTGTTAACTGGATTATTGTAATAATGACCTAACTGCTATCTCCATCTTTAGGATTTGCCATCCAGTACCATTCTTCCTCTTCTAATCAGTTTAAATTTTCCAGTGTAAAACTCTACTTACATCATTTCATTACTCAAAAATTTTTAGTTTTTCACATAGCTTAATAAATAAAAGCTCTATATGATCTGTTTCCAAGCTACCTTAACAGCCTTCTTTCATGTTATGCTGTCTTGTGTACTCAAATTTATACAAAAACTATAGTGTTTTAAGAAAGAGAAAGGAAAAAAACCTCTGCTTGTTCATGAACCATAGTACATTAGGTTGAAAAAAACCTGGCAGTTTGTGTGAGATGATCTAGTTCAGTTTCTAGATTTATCAAAATCCTATTCAATCCTTTAATTCCTAGCCCAGATATCACCTTATTATGGTGCTTTCCTTAATACCTCCACCAGTGAAAGAGCTAGCCCTCCTCGATATTGTTAGAGTACATAATTTGTCTAATGAGTAGATTTTTAAATGCAGCATTTATGACACCCTTTATTTAATGTTTTAGATCATTCCAGTGTCACAAAATACCTACCATCCCCATGTGTCTCTATTGATACAACAAAGGTTGGAGAGGAGGTTGAACTATTGCTTTTGATTTGGTACTAAAAAGAACATTGATTTTTCAATTATGTTTTACAGAGCATCATATATTCATATAATTATCAAAGTATAATATCTTATGAGAAGTGGTATACTATGAGAGACTAGCTCAGTTAATATTTCATTGTTAATATCTTTGTCCACTTATAATTTCAAGATCACATTCTAAAAATTCTTAGTGTTTACCATTAAAGAGAGTCTTTCTTCCTGTGGTAAGACTTGTTCAAATTATTTGGAACAAATAGCCTCTGAACATCCCGTCTTCTCCCCCACTCCGTATACATCCATCCATAAGTTTTTGTTTTGTTTTGTTTTATTTTGGTGGTGGTGGTGGTGGTGGGGATGTAGTTAGTTGCAAGGTAGTTGGGGTTAAGTTGATTTGCCCAGGGTCACAAAAGCTAATAAGTGTTAAATGTCTGAATTTGGATTTGACCTTAGGTCCTCTTGATTTCCAGGGTAAGTGATTTATCCACTGGACTACTGCCCCCATCCATAAGGTTTTGATGCAATTTGAGATGTATATAAGTACCTCAGAAGGGAAATATAACTTCCAGGTGTTTGTTTTCTTTCCCAAACTGAATCCTGTTCATGATGCCATAAGCTAGCAAGATTATACTATCAATATCTTAGTTTTACTTAAATTAGTGATTCCTTTTGATTTTTGAATAATAAAATACAATTTTTTGTTTTAATTCTCTTTGGAGAATTCTGGTAATTTAAAAATTATTTTGATAATGAATCTGTAATCTTATTTCTATAGGTCAGTATAGATATTTATTCTCTCCAATAATAGAGATCATAATCCTTGTGTGCCTTTCTCTTCCATGAGATTCTTTCCTGTGGTCTCCAAAAATTCTTTCCCATGGAGTTTAACAAGCGTCATAGAAGCTTTTTTTTCCCCCCGGCCTTTTTGACATTGCACAAATACCATTATAGCATTACAGGCTTATCAGAGAATGCTATATATTATATTACTGACTCTTTTATTTTCCCTGTCATACATTTCTCTGATGATACTATCATTTCTCTTGCTTGGTTCTATGTTTAGATTGTTTCACCTTACCTGTATCTACCATATACCAATCCATTGGCTTTTGAATGATTGTACTTTTAATTTTGCATGTCACTTGATTGATACTTTATTGAAAATTAAATCTTTTCATATTCATTTACTGTTTTTGAGTTACACAGATCCTTGCATATAGACATATATAAATGTGTCTGTCTATAAATGTGATAATTTGTTGAATGGAAAAGAATATTCCTTGTCTTTACTTACTGCTTGGGTACTTCTTAGATGCAAAACTAGACTATTTTTAAAAAGCAAGATTTTAGATTTTTCAAATAAGTAATAACATTGTATTTTTTCTTTAAATATTTAACAGCTCTTCTCCTAAATTATCTGAATGCCTCCAGAAGAAAAAAGATATAATTGAACAAATGGAGATGAAACTAGATACTGGTATCGATAGGCAAGTTGCATTGACAGTATTTTTTACTCTTGAATTGTTGTTTGTTGTTATTTGCATATGGTGTGTTTATTTTTAATTCTGGAAAATTATTGAGAATTCATTTTTAACACAGTTGAAATTGAAAGGTTTTTACTTCCTAGCAAAAGATTCCTCTCCCTTCAAAAAGAAAAAAATCTCCTCTACAAAAAGATGATTTAATTTGAAATTTAAATTTCTAGAATTTATATATATATATATATATATATATATATATATATATATATATATATTGAGCAAGCAGTAAAATTAATTCCTTAAAAGTATCTTGCTTGTAGGATGATTGGGAGGGGCAAGAGAGAAGAGAACAAAAGTAAGTTCCAATTTAGTTTGGAAACTAAATTTGGATTTCTGGTCTCTTTTATACTACATAAAATTTAGCATCCAAAAAAAAGAAAAGAAAAGAAAGAAAAAAGGAAATATATTTAGGACAAATAGACCATATTAGTTTGACAGAATTTTGGCTTAGAAGAACCTTTATTAAAAATATTGTTCGGTCTACTGTTTTTAAAATGGACTATGACAAGAAAAGCTGTACATTGTAAACCCTTCCAGTTTTGAGTTATCCTACCTGATAAATTTGTTCTATACTATAATCATATATACATATAACCACTATAAGCTTATATACCATATAAGTTTTATACTAAAGCCTTCATGTAACAAACAACTGCAGTCCTTTCTTCTGACAATTTTTCCTATATGTGTTAAAAAAAAAAAAAAGTCATCACTTCCCAACCATCTTTCTCTATAAGTAATCCTACGTCTTTTTAGACTTTCTCTATAGGTATTGTTCTCCAATATGTTAATTGATCTGTTTGCGTATATGCTTTTTTATGCTTGTAAATTTCCCTTTTTTTGTGCTATTTCATTTAAATACTAAAATACCTAAGCTGCTGTCTGCCTGCTAAATGTATCTGCTCCAAGTGGTGGTTAGTGTGATGAAATGATTTGAAACTATGTCATATTCAGGATCAATGTCTTTTTGTCAGTGTCCCTCCTAAAATGTTACTCTCATAATCTCGCATAGAATATCACTTGGAAATCTTTTTTTTTTTTTTTAAGTGTAGCCTGTGTCACTTTGTTGATATTGAGCTCATCATATGCGTAGTGCTATTGATTTGCTAGATTTTCTTTTCTGCTTTAACTTATGTCTCCCAAATAAATATTATTTTATCAAAAAGTAACATATTGCTTTATAATGCCATCATTTTAATTGCCTAAACAACTTTATACTCAGTATCAGCACTGTTGTTTGTATCACTTCACGTGTGCCTTCTTAATGGAAAATGAGGTGGGAAGGGATGGAGAGAATCTGGAACTCAAAGTTTTTAAAACAAATGTAAAAAAATGTTTTGCAATATCAGTACTTTCTGCCTGCCTCATCTGTGTTTAATACTTGAAATATATCACTCACAGAATTTAAAAGTTTAGTCTATCTTCCTTTTAAGAAGAAACTGGGACCCAGATAAGTTATGTAATTTACTCAAGGTTATTTATTAGTGACAGAGCCAGAACTAGATCCTGGTTTTTCTATGTTCTTTCCACTGATCTGTGCTGCTTATGATTCATATTTTTTCCCTTACCATTTTCACTTCATGTTTTATTGTTACAATTAAATTTTGATCAGCCAGAATCCTTATTAATTGAATTTGGTTTTATCACTTCACTAAGAGGTGAGAAATAAATCACAGGAAATCAAAGAAATTTAATTATTCTACAGCTACCAAATTGTACTTCTTATTCAGACAAAATAGTAGACATTTTAGAATGATTTTATCAGCAAAAATTGACCTAAAAAGATTTTCTTTTCATGAATATAAGTGAACAAGGGCAGAAAAGTTCTAACTTTGAAAGACAGGGAATGAATTGTTCCCTATTTAAAAGTGTTTTAATTCATTCTGCCCAATTCTTTTCACTTCTATAATGATGGTTTTCTGAATTATATGATAGTTGTCTTGAAATACTGTGCAAATGATGACTTCTTCTCCGTTCTAAGGCAAGCTAATAATAAAGCAGATCTAGTTTAACATTGTAGAATTATCTAATTCAAAGTAAAAATAATTTTAACATTGTAAGGAACTTTAATAATTGAAAACTCAAGCATATTTGTTTTTTCAACTTTGAAGGACATTGAATTGTATGGTTGGACAGATGAAGCATATCTTGACTGCAGAACAAAAAAAGACCGACTTTAAACCAGAAGATGAAAATAATGTTCTGATTCAATACACTAATGTGAGTGATATTAATTATAGTTTTGTTAATAATTATAGCTGCTTTAACATATTTTTGATAGAACTTTGAGATACTTTTGAAAGATAATATATATTTATTGAAATATCACTATGCTGTAAAATTTTCTTTTATTAGAAATTAGAGGCAAAGTTTTTTAATTGATCTTATATTTCCATGTTATAATTGTACAAAATTTTTTCAGGCATGTGTTAAAGTCTGTGGTTATGTTAGGAAGCAAGTGGAAAAGATAAGAAATTCCATGGATGGAAAAAATGTGGACACAGTTTTGATGGAATTTGGAGTACGTTTTCATCGACTTATTTATGAACATCTTCAGCAATATTCCTATAGTTGTATGGGTGGCATGTTAGCAATTTGTGATGTGGCTGAATACAGGAAATGTGCCAAAGACTTCAAGGTAAGCAAGCTACGAAACATTTTCTTAAAATGTATCAGCCCAACAAAATTTTTATTATTTTCTCTGATCATTATAATGCATATTATTAGATGAATTTCATTACAGTGGGTATCATGGCCTTAAAGAAGCAGTGTCAGTATTTTGGTATTTTCTGAATGTTTTGTTTGGATATTTAAATTTCATTTAGGCCTAGCCTTTTTTCACATCTTTTAGCCCATGTTGATAAGTATGACTGGCATATAATATGTATTATGCATCAGGAAAAAAATCCATAATTTAATTATTTGTTTTTTTCTCTTATTTTTTCCATATTTCTTTAGTCAGTTTTAAAATCATTTTCTTATGAAGTTTTCAACTAAATTTTTTCATTTCATATTTACCTTTAGACAGTAAAAGGATACATTAATCATAACTAGCCCTATACAGTAAAAATATTTCTTTTAATGATGTTACTTGATATTGTGTTTGCAAACAAATCAAAATTTATTTTAAAATCTTTGTTTTTAAGCTTGAGTTACTTTTAATATTGTAATTTTCCACAAACAAACAAAACCCTTTCTTCTGAGGGGTAAATGATTGAAAATGATTTTTCAGTCTTCCCATCAAACTAGTGTTTATTTAATAATTTTTTCCTTCTCTCAATTCAGATTCCACTGGTATTACAGCTTTTTGATACCCTGCATGCACTTTGCAATCTTCTGGTAGTAGCCCCAGACAATTTAAAGCAGGTCTGCTCTGGAGAACAACTTGCAAATCTGGACAAGAACATACTTCACTCCTTTGTGCAACTGCGGGCTGACTATCGATCTGCCCGCCTGGCTCGGCACTTCAGCTGAGGTTGAATTTGAAAAAGAAACTTCATGTACTTTGCCCAAGCCTTGATTTTTAGAAAGCACAGAGGATTCCTTACTGAATAGCCACATTTTTACAAGAAAATGACTTTTCAGAACAATATGGCAGCCATATTTAAACTTGAGATTTTAATGGGGGAAATGGAGACTGATAGTCACATTTTGCAATTTTTTTTTTCTCTTAATGATTTCAGCCAAACCTTGTATTGTACATTTCTTGTCACTGTTTTCACCATGCAAGGTATTTATGTGGGAAAGTAAACAAGACATTACTTTGTTTATCTTTGTTCATTATCAAATTTCATTTCTGACTTTAACTGATGTTTAGCACAGGTTTAAAGCTGATGCCAAAATACATTTGTTCATCAGTTTTAATGATTTTTTCACATTCACCAATCATTAATCAGATTCTTTTAGGTGTTCCTAAGTAACACTCCATCATCTAACATGTCATTCTATTTTTTTAATTTCTGCAATTTTTCTGAGATATAACACTAATCTACAAACATATAATAAACTAAATTGGTGAAGCTGTTTTATATAGATGTTAGTCTGGGACCTTCAACAGTGTATTTGCTTTTGGCTTAACTCAAGAAGATTTACAATATCTTGTTTGGTACATAAATCTTAAAATATGTCCTATGAAGAACTATATATAGCCATCTCATTTTAGATTTTGTTACTCTAACATATAAAGTAGGGTGTATCTTTATAGAAAGGACTACTTTTTTATTTTAAAATATAAGGGAAATAAAAGGATGAGATCAAATTTAAAGACATAAAAACATTGATTTTTAGGAATAGTGCCGTTTTAAAGATTCCTGTCTTTAAAAATGAATATTCAGAAAGTCTGCCTTCCACATTAAATTGAATTTGAGGTTGATATGCAATTAGCCAACTAATCTTTTAAGACAAGATTTATTACCAAGACTGGTGGCCCAGATTCTACAACTTCTGCCTCTTTCCTTCCTTACAGTATTTCTGTAATGAATTCCCATTTTAGGCAAATGATTGAGTCAACCAAATGTAGTGATAGTAGATTAAAATGCTTGGGATCACTTTGCTACCCAAGTGGAAATTTAGAGTGTAACTGAGCAATTGCTCTGCTTAATTGAACAGTAAGAAAACATTCTGTATCATCTACTTTTTTTTTTTTAACTAATCTCTATTTTCTATTCCTAGTCTCTTAAGTTTCTAGAACATCTTCAATAATCAACTTACACTAATGTCCTTTAAAACACACACACACACACACACACACATACACATATACGTGCACGCATCTACTTTCTATTTTCAGAAATTGGTTATCTTTTGAAAAATCTTTTATTAACAATTATTTGTCCTCACCCAAATTCTTGAAATCTCTAAACCTTGGGGATAGATATAATATTAGTCACTATTGGCTGGATTTTCTTCATTTTATTCTTAGCACAGTATTAAAAAAGTAAGCAAGGGAAATTTAAAATAAGCCACATTTTGTGAAAGCATTCTAGGAAACTGACAGCATTAAACAGCTGTATAGTTCTGTTTCTTGGTGAAGACAAAACCACAAGTTTTGAATAATAGAAAAAGGTACATTTATGTACTATTGCCATTTTAGAAAGCTTTGATATGAATTCAAATGATACCTCTGTTACTTAAAGCCAACAGTTTTAAAGCATTGGCTTTAGTGGTCACTTAAAAATCTTTGTATACTGTGTCAATTTGTAAACACTTTAATTATTAAATAAAACATTAGATGTCATTTTAAGACTTCAAATCATAGATGTGCTTCAAAATTTGTGTGTTTGAGTTCATTTTAAAGATGTAAAATATATACTAGTTTAAATATTTTGTTAGCCATATTTTCCATGTTTGAGTTCTGTGCAATATTTTCATTATGTCCATTATGAAAATAGTGACAGAAAAACCCACAGTACTTAAAATTTAGACATGTAAACATCCTTGTTCAATAAACAAATTCCCTAAACTTGTTTTTTTTAATTTCATTCTTTTCTTTTTTCAAATATTTTCACATTGCATTTGATAAATTACTTATATGAAAAAAAATTTTAAAATACTTTTTTTCCTTTAGGTTTCATAGTTTAAATTTTTCTCTTAACATTAACTTCATCTAAAAGTTGGGTTCCAGACATATTCCAGTCTTTGAAAATTCACTGTCCAAATGTCGTCTCTTAAAAAAGAAAAATAAATTTATTCATATTATCCAAACAATATGTGTTCATTAACCAAATAAAATGTAAGACAATTTTTGTGTTATTTTACACCATCACACCAAAATGAAGTTTGGGAAAGAATCTATACATTTAATTTAAAAAATAGTTCATTTTTTTTGGATAATGAAATTTTAAGCTAAAAATATCCATTTGTATTAAGAAGTGTGACCAAGATTTTAGTAAGGTATATCTGTATGCATTATGTAGTCTTAATTACATTAAAATTAAGCAAATAAATTGTTAAAAGCTTAAAAATTAAAATGTCACATTTTTTAAATGTTTCAAGTAAAGCAGTAGAAAATATGGAGAACAACATTAGTTTCCAAAGAAAGTCTCTGGTTTGTGTAATGAAGACAACCACACTGAATGATTGTTTCATAAAGAAGAATTATAAAATCATAAATTAATAAATTATCAGAATCATAAAATAATAAATTAGACCTTAAAAATTATCTGATTCTTTTAGACACCACTTCTAGATACTTTGAACCATTTAGAACATATGGTGTACATCTCCTTAAAAATTTCCAAAAATGGAATCACCAGGATTTTGTTTCATACTATATAGTAAAAAATATTTTAGCTTTTGCTGTCTTTTCTGACAAATTATAAATGGTAAAATAAATAAATAAATAAATAAAATCTACTGGAAAGTTAACAAATTTGTTCTTTATTTTCAAGCAGTCCCATTATCTTTACTATTTTTCTTTTCATCTAAATTATTTCTTCAATTGATGCACAAATATGTTAATTAGAAGGTTTAAAGTAGAACTATGTACCTCATCTCTATCTACGCAGTTGAAAGTACATTCATACCTATAATACTTAAAAGTGGAATTTAGGAGAATGAGTCTTAACCCAAACTTGAGTTATCAAAAGCCTTTCAAACATAACAATGTTGCACTTTTGAGGCAATGTCAAAGTAAACCATATGAGTGTTACAGCAAGGTTCCAGTGTATAATTCTTTGAGTTCATATTTGGAACCTCTAATTTTTTTTGACTGTCCATTGTTTATATTGCTATTTACTTACTATATACTGTTAGAATCATACCTTCCAAATATAGTAGCATTTGATCTTTCTCTCTTTCTCTCTCCTTCCTCTCTTTGTTTTTCTCTCATGTATGAAAACTTTCTGGTTTTTATTTTATCATAATAATGCTTTCTACAGTATTTGTACCACCTTCATCTACCTGAAAATGGCTGGTCAGATAAGGTACTTTGGAAGGATAGTTCTTATTTAAGTAAATGTAACTGAGCCTGAAACTTTTAAGTGGCAAGTACAGGTTGGTCCAGATTTTAGTTCTGAATTTGATGTTTAAGTAATGTGAATAATCCTGTGACATAATTTCTTCATTTCCTAGTGTGTATGATTAGGAATTATTTGTCCATATAGCACATTTCCACCATAATTTCTCATGATGGGGCATAAGTGCAGTATAAAATGATTTCAAAGGTCCATGTTCTGAAGCATGGATCTCTTTTATATTATGTCTGATAAGTAGTTACTCATCATGTACTTGAACTCTTCCAGTGATGGTGAACTTAACTATCAACCAAGGCAACCCATCACACTTTTGAACAGAAATGAGTGTTTGGTAGTTTTTTCCTTATATTGAATTGAAATCTACCTCCTTGTTAGCGTTTACTTTCTGGGATTAGTTACTCTTTGGTTAAGTAATACATGTATAATCCTTCACTTGATTGACTTTCAAATATTTGATGCTAATAGTCAAGCACTTCACCTTCCAACTCTTTTCCCAGCTTAAATATCCTCATTTCTTTCAACAATTCTTTGTGATGCATGATTTCATTTCTCTTTATTTTGTTGGACCACCTCTGGACACATTCCATATATCTTTCCTTTTTTTTCCCATTGATATTAGTTTATTTTAAACACATTTCTATTGCTATTTTGTTTTTAAAATTAACTTCATTTACATACATATCCCTCTCCTCATCTTATCTATAGCTTAGCTTTTTATTTTTTAACTAGAATTGTCATTTTTATTATGTTAGCTTAGCCTAACCTATGTGCAATTGATATTTTTTCAATTGTTTTAGAGCTAACTTTATTTGTGTAAAAAGTGTTTTGTAATTGTGTTCATATAATTCCTGGATTGGTTTGGAAGGTAGACTTCCAAGTATTTTATATTGTCTACAATTATTTTATTATTTTAATAAGCTTTTTTATTTTTAAAATATATGCATAGTTTTCAAATTCATCCTTGGAAAACCTTGTATTCTAAATTTTTTTCTTCTCTCCACCCCCTCCCTTAGCAAGTAATCCAATATATGTTAAATAATTGCAGGTTTTTTAAATATATTTATACAATTATCTTGCAGCACAAGAAAAATCAGATCAAAAAGGAAAAAAAAGAGAGAAAATGCAAGCAAACAACAAAAAGAGTACAAATACTATGTTATGATCCACACAAAATTGATCATTATATAATATTGTTGCTGTGTGCAATGTAATCTTGGTTCTGCTCACTTCACTTAACATCAGTTCATATAAGTCTCTCAGGCCTCTTTGAAATTATCCTGCAGATCAATATTCCATTACATCCATATGCCATAACTTATTCAGCCATTCTCCAATTGATGGAAATTCATTCAGTTTCCAGTTTCTTGCCATTACAAAAAGGGCTGCTATAAACATTTTTGCATATGTAGGTTCTTTTCCCTTTCTTGTAATCTCTTTGGGATACAGACCCAGGAGAGACACTGTTGTATCAAAAGGTATGTACAGTTTGATAGCCTTTTGGGCATAGTTCCAAATTGTTCTCCAGAATGGTTGGATCAGTTCATAGCTCCACCAACAATGTATTATTAGTGTACTGTTTTCCCACATCCCCTCCAACATTTGTCATCATTTCCTGTCATCTTAGCCAATCTGAGAGGTGTGAAATGGTACCTCCAAGTTGTCTTAAAATTTGCATTTCTCTGATCAATAGTGATTTAGAGCATTTTTTTTTCACATGACTAGAAATGGAATTAATTTCTTTATCTGAAAATTGTTTAAATATTTGGAGAATGGTATAGCCAAGCTTCTTAAACTGTGGTTCATGATCCTATGGGGGTTTTATAACTGAAAGTGGGAGTCATCAAATTATGATTATTTTTATCAGTTTATTTTTTACCTATTTTATATGCCTGTATACCTGGGATCATGTAAAAATTTTTCAAGCAAAAAGGAGTTGCAAGTGGAAAAAAGTTGAAGAAGACTTTATCCATAGAATACCATCCTTTCTACCACAGAAATGAAAAAGGGGAACGAGTGGAGAAAGTCATTTAGCAAAACTAACCCATACCTAACCATACCTTCCTGAAGTGTGATATCCAAACATTAACATGTTTGTGGTTTCACTTTAGCAGAATACAACAGAGCTACTACCTCCTTGTATCTGGGGACAGCAAGGTGGTACAGTGGTTAGTGCTGGGCTAGGCGTCAGGAGAACGTGAGTTCAAATCCAGCCTTAAACTAATTTCAGGACCCAATCAAGTCACTTAATCTTATTTGCCTCAGTTTCCTCATCTGTAAAATGAAAGGGAAAAAGAAATAGCAAACTACTCCAAGAAAACCCCAGATGGGGTATCAGGGTTAGAGTATGATGGAACTCAATAACAAAACCCTGGTACTGTATCAACTTCTTTGGTTACCATCATACTATTGGCCCAGTTGCAATCCAGTTTTTATGTCTTTTCTATATGAATCATATTTAGTCATTCTATGTTTATACAATTGATTTTTTTTTAGTTCAGTTCAACAGTAATCAGCCAATTTAAGTCCTTATACTTCTCCCTGTTGAATTTTGCTTATTTAGGTTTGTTCATCATTGCAGCCTGTTGAGTTTTTTGGGGAGAGTGAGGGGAAGGGGGAGCCTGATTCTATCATCTATTATTAGCTACTCCTCTCCCATCTTTAGCTTTGTAACTTTTCATGTAGAAATACTGTGTACCATTACTTCTTGCATAGTAAACTTCCACTTGCAGAATGCAAGGAAACTAGTTTCTCCATACACAGTGAAGGATTGAATCCCTATATTTTTCAAGTAAAGAAAATGTCCCCTTACATGACATGCTCTATTAGCAACAGGTAGAAATAGAATTGAATTTGGAGTTGGATCTATGTTCAAGTTCTGACCTCTACTTTTTTTTTTTTTAATCACTTATTAGGTTGTAAAATGAGATTCCTACTACAGTACTTATCTCATATACGAATTGTGAAGAAAGCATATAAATGAAAGTTATTGTGTAGGGGCTGGGACTGTTGCTAAAATGTGAGACAAAAACCCATTTTGAAAATGTGAAGGAAGATGTGTGTGTGAACAAGAAAGCTCATTTTAGGACCTTTAAAAACTGTTCTTGGTTAAATTCTGTTCCTTATTCAAAACACAAGCTGGGAGAATCAGGTTTTGGGGACAGAGAGAATCAAATTGAAAGTATTCATAAATCAATTTGTTTACATAGTAAGTTGATGACTCACGCAAAATATTTTTTCTTTTTTACATTATTTTATCATTATTGCATGAAGGCATCAATTATCCTTAGCTCTTATAACTTAATTTTATTTAATAGGATTCCTTAAAAATTATCTGATCTTTTTCAAATGCATTTCAAAGGTTCTGTAGTCTATCCAAAGTCAATTCAAGTATGACTATATAGCATACTCAAACTAGCAAACAACTTCAGAAGAAAAGCACTTATTCAGAAGGCATAATATGAATAAGGCAGCAATGATGCATTACAAATATATAATTATTTGCACTAATATTTGAGCAGGTGGAATGGATTAGTACTTGGTCAACATTACACTGATTATAATGTATTTTTCTATATTAATATGTACTGTGTAACGTATTAAATTGTCAATTCATTTCAGCTAAGATAGTAATATTTATATATCTGTTTTATAGACGGTATCCAATTGAGCTAGTTTTAATTCAAAAGTTTTCGAATAGAAATTCTGACAATCACTAGATGATAGAATTATCAATAATTGACACAGGTGGGACTACTCAAGGAGGGGAAAATCTCCATTTTGGTCCTAAAATGTTGTTCTCCATTACCCAAGTGGCTGCTTTATCCTTTCCCCAGTCTGTCTTCTCATATTTCCCCTTTGCCGCTCATATCCTTTCCCATTAAACCCCAACTCTAATTCTACCTTTACTTCTAATCCCTTGACTATCCTATTAACACAAGACCCAGGTCTCAAGTACTTGCCAAATTTACCTGATTAATAGTATGATCAAGCTATTACTAGCTGGTAAATAGTCTTAGCCCTCCCCAGGAAATTTGCATTTTATTTGGGCACTCTTCAAAACCAACTTACTTTAACTCGAAGAAAAGAATCTCTAACGATGGAATAAAAGGCCACATTACAGACCAATTGGGAAGAGGTTGGGGACTTAAGTGGGAGAAAGATTGCCCAATAAATTCACATCCACTGAGCAGTTATCAAATCCAACTGTGGATAAGCAATCCATTGTTTGTTGAGAATAGTCTTTTTTTATTGTTGCTATTTCTTTAAAATAGGTGGATCATCAGAGGCATTTGTTTTTATAGTACCTGAAGCAGATGGACAAATAATGTGACTTCTTGAGTGGACACCATTTGCATGCATTACATAACATTTAGAATTAGATAATGTGAGTTAGAGTTCATGGGATATGGAAGACAGTACCTATATTAAGTGAAATATTAAATTCTGAAACTGCACGATTGTAAATTCCAATGCATATCCAATTTGGGCCACCAGGGGGAGAATTATTTGTATTCAATAAATACTAAGTGTGTACTATATTTTTATAATAATATTTTAAGTTTTAATTTGAAGTCTTTTGAAGTTTCTTTTAAATTAAAAAACCCTTGAAGCACAGCATCTTTTACAGTTACACCATTACCTTAAATGGAAACGTAAGTACATATTTGCTTCTATACCAAGGAAAAACCATCATCAAAATAATTATAGACAATAATATAAATAATACAAAATAATAAAATAACATTTTAGGTTCATTGTGTGCCATCTCTTGTTGGTGTCTTGATTTTCCTCCAGAAATTAATTTCCTTGTGTTTTTTTGTTTTTGGTGGGAGCCAGTAGTGGTAGTAATCAAGTAATAGCCTGAACATTCAACACAAACTATGATAGTCTTTAGACATCTACTCATGCATATATATATATATACATACCAAGAATGATAGCAGGATGATATACTTAACTCCAAATGAATTCAGTGCTTTGGATCAAATCTTTCCAAAATTAATATTACAACAAAAACTAAACATAGTTTAAAAAAAAAAGACTTTTTTCCTGAGAACTCTTAAAATTTATAGATGTTTTAAGATGAAAGGCAGCTACTGAACTAGAAAACTAGGAAGACCATCCAAATGATGCTTCTGGTATTAAGTGATTTATATTTAAGTTACAGGGCTTGCTTCCAGTCATTCCAGGAGAACTTTCCCCACAATATTGTTATGAGGATCTAAAAAGTTAGCAAAAATACTTTATGAACATCAACATTTTATATAAATGATGATTCCTTACTTGGCCACTTTTACCCATATGCTCTCATCCCCAAAATTCATTTTTAAAATATTTATGAAGATTATGAATGAATATTGTGGACTTAGTGGATGGCAAGGGACATGGCATCAAGAAAACTTGGGTACAAATGCTAGGTGTTTGACCCTGGGCTAATTAAAATTGAGTTTCAGTTTCACTATCTAGAAAATGGCAATCTGCAGCACTTAAGAGTATTTGTCTTCAATGCTGAGGCTCAAATGAGGTAATGTAAAGAAATTTTTGCAGACTTTAACACACATATATGGGCCAGTTATTATTCATTGATTTAATATTTATATTCTGCTGGATTTTAGTGTGTTAGAGAATGCACTTTTGGTCTTTTCAGTATTTGGCTCAACATTCTTTGTCAATTTGTATGACTTATTACTTCTGTGATTGGAAAGAAATTTGCTACATCTTTGAGCCTCATTTTTCTCATCTGTGAATGAAGAGGTTGGAACAGATTCTCTTGAAAGTTCCTTTCAGCTTCAACATTCTAGAATGCTATGATGTGGAATATAAGCAAACATATTGGGGAAAACATGTTTTTAGTAAGAGCTCATAGTGCTATCAGAAGATGAGCACAAGAAAACAGAATGACATCTGAGCCTCTGAATCACCTGAGAACTATTGTGCTACCCTACGTTACTCGCAATTTTGCTATGATTGTGATGGGTTGCCGTTGGAATGAGGAAAATGAGTAAAAATGCTCCTTACTAAACAAATTGGGAGGCAGCTGGATGGTGAAGTGGATACAGTCTTGGAGTCAGAAGGATCTGAATTCAAATGTGGCCTCAGACACTTAAACTAGTTCTGTGACTCTGGGCAAGTCACTTAGCCCCAATTGCCTCACTCTCTTTCGTGCTCTCCCCCCCACACCCCCAAAATAAAACTATTCTTCAAAAACACAATTTCAGAGAAATTGAAAATAACTTCTGTACCCTACTATTCGTAGGGGAGGGAAGGAGGGAGGGAGGGAAAGGAAAGGAAACAGAAAAGGAAAAAGGAAAGGAAAGGGGAAGGAAAGGGAAGGAAGGAGAAAGGGAAGGGAAGAGAAGGGAAGGAGAGGGAAGGGAAAGGAAGCCTAACAGTAAAACCTCCAAACACAAATATAGCAAAATATGCAGTATTGGGTTTTTTTCTCTGAAAATGTCAGTTTTGGCTGTTTTCCTTAGTAAAATAATAAGCTTAAGAGAACACTTGTGGCAAGACAAAGAAGTCTTTACACCTTTACATGTTTCTGTGTAATAATATTTCACAACAGACTTTTGGTGACATGAGCAAAACATCTTTACATTTTAATTGAATTGTGCTTGAACTCCATCATTGAATCAAAGAAAGCTGTTTTCCTTAACATGTATGACTGTGAGCATGCCCAATTGTGGCTGTGCTTTATTTGGATCATTCTAATATTTTTGATCATTTTCTACCAATATCCCTTACAAAATGTATTACTTACAAACCAGTTTTGCCCAAGTACTCTTTGCTAGTAGAAACTCCCTGTTAATTGAACTGTTCAAGAATTCTCTTCATTTCACCCAGTTCAGTTTTGATCTCAAGATCAAGGAATTCTGATGGCTACAATGATAACAAATGCAAACTAACAATGTCCTGAACTATGATTATGACTCAGCTTCTTGTTCCTTTCTCCCAGACAAAAGATTCTTTCTTCTGCTTTATTTCTATAAGAGTGGCAGATATTTCAGACAGCTGGCATTGAAACTCTATTTGAATTCCATGGCTCTTCCTAAGTTTTGTTTAAGGTGTCAAACAAAGCATGTAGTTGGATTTTTTTTTCTGACATTTTCCCCTCCTACATTTTAAAAATATTTCAGGTATTACTTTGCAAAAACTGGTTCATATATCAGATGTTTTAGCTAATTTAAATGTATGTTCTATATTTCTAAAAAGGGCATTTCTGAGGATGAACAGAGCTTTCTACATAGTAGACTCTCAAAAGTAGAATGGATAAATTAATTTTCGTGGAATCCATTGTTAAACATATGGAATAACAGTGTTATTTAATTTTCTAGGATGTCACTTGAGTTTGGAGCTTAAAAACTGAAGAAATGGATTTTTCTTCTATATATATAAATGCGTATGTGTACACATATATGTATATACACATATATTTGAGATCTTATTTTAAATCAATGTCATAATCTTCCTAGCTTTTCCTTCCTTAAACTCCTATAAAATTACCCTTCATCCTCAGGATAAATTTGCTGTTTGTTTTTTTTTCCTCCAGAGGATAATATTAATTTAATATAACAGGCTGAAGATCATTGAGATGAGGAGAACTGATCACAAAGGCTACTTAGTCTCAAAGTACATGTTATATTTTAAATGCCAAAATATATCATGTTATATGAATTTTTTGGTAATCTATATTCAATTAAATCTGTCATTTTTATAAAGTTTTTTTTTAATTTCAAAACATATACATAGGTAGTTTTCAACATTCACCCTTGAAAAACCTTGTGTTCGAAATTTTTTTTCCTTCTTCCCTTCCCTCCACCTCCTCTAATAGCAAGTATTCCAATATATGTTAAACATGTGCAATTTTTCTACACATATTTCCACAATTATCATACTGCATAAGAAAAACTCAGGATAAATTTGAAAACACAAACTTCTTAACTGGATTTAAAATGATATATACTCAGTCATGGGAATATATAAATAAATATATATATACTTTGTTGAGAAGAGAACTTGATTGCATAAATTATCAGATAAAAATAACTTTCTTTACTTGTAATTATATACTTTCTCTTTTAATGAGTCAATACTCAACAAATACTTGCTAAGTTCCAACTATATGCCATGCTAAGCTTTGGGAATACAAAGAATGGCCAAAGACAGCCCCTGTCCTCAAGGAATCCACAATCTAATCTGAGTTTTGTCACTTTAAAATTAAAGAATATGAATGTTAATTTTAAAATTAAAAAATAAAGAATTTTGTACAACCTTGGGTGGTACAATAGAGTGAGCATCAGACCTGGAATCATCTTCCTGAGTTCAAATCTGGCTTCAGAACTTAGCTGTATGATTCTGGACAAGTCACTTGATATTGTTTATCTCAGTTTCTTATTTGTAAAAATGAGTGAAGAAGGAAATTTCAAAGAAAATGGCAGATCATTCCAGTAAATCTGTCAAGAAATCCCTATGTGGGGTCACAAAGACTTGGACATAGCTGAACAACAACAAAAAAGTCTATGACTAACTAGTGTTTGGTGGGAAGGGTCCAAACCAGTAGTTGTTAAGTTTGGGGTAAATCTAAATATCAAGGTTGAGCCTCTCCAAACAGGATGGACCTACTTGACATATACATAATCTCAAAAGCTCTTATATATAATAGGATCTTGGATTGTCATCTGGTAGATTGTAAATGCTTAATAAAGACTTGCTTTGGGAAAAGGTAATTGTCAGACTGTGAATGAGGGAAGAATTTATAATCAAATAAAAGTTAGAAAGATTCACTAAAAGTAAAATGAATAATTTTGATTATGTGAGATCTAAAAACTTTTACACAAACAAAAAATAATCCAGCCAAAATTAAAAGAAAATAAAAAATGAGAAGAATTTTTATAGCAATTTTCTCATTTCTTAAATATATAGGGAACTGACTCAAATTTTTAAAAATAAAAGCCATTCCCCAGTTGATAAATGATCAAGGGATATGAACAAACAGTTTTCAGGAGAAGAAAATAAAGCTATATCAGAAGTCACATAAAAAATGCTCTAAATCACTACTGATTAGAGAAATGCAAATAAAAACAATTCAGAAGTAATACCTTATACCTATCAAATTGACTGATGTGCCAGAAAAGGAAAATGGCAAATACTGTAGGGATGTGAAAAAATTTGGAAACTAATGGACTGTTGGTAGAATTATGAATTAGTCCAGCTATTCTGGAAAATAATTTGGAACTACGGCCAAAGGGCTACAGAATTATGCAAACCCTTTGACCCAGTAATACCATTACAAGGTCCCCCTTCCAAAAGGATCAAAGAAAAGATAAAAAGACCAATATGAACAAAAATGTTTATAGGAAATCTTTTTTGTAGTAGCAAAGAATTGGATGGTGAAGGAATATCCATCAATTGAGTAATGACTGAATAAATTGTAGTTCATAATTATGATAGAATACTATTATGCTATAAGGAATAATGAGCAAGATGGTTTCAGAAAAACATGGATATACTTAAGTAAATTCATGCAAAATGAAGTGAATAGAACCAGGAGAACATTGTATATAGTGATAGCAATATTGTAAGGATACTCAACTGTAAAAAGCTTAGTTATTCTGATCAAGACAACGATCCAAGACAATTCCAAAGGATGCATGATGAAAGCTACTGTGCATCGCCAGAGAGAGAACTGATGAACTCTGAGTACAAACTGAAAAATACTTTTAAAAAACTTTATTTTCTTGTTTTTGTCTGCATTTTCTTTTGCAACATGGTTAATATGAAATTATATTTTGTATAACTTCACATGTACAATCAGGAGGGTAGAGAGAATTTGGAATAAAAATGTTTATATATACTCTTTTTAAAATGTTGCACATAATTGGAAAATATTTGATGAAATCAATAAAATATATTTAAAAGAAAAAAGACTAAATAAATGCATGCTTATTACCATAGCTTTTGATTTACTCATATAACTTTTGATGACCCTAGGGCACCTTTACACCACAATGAGGGATTGGGCTAGACTTTAGTAGAGGGGATATACAATACAGGCTGGGAAAAGGCTTTTATAATAACTTTTTGTGTATTGCTATATTTTTCATAAATTGTAATGCAACCTGACTTCATTTACAAAAGAAAAAGAGCAAATTTCTTGATTAACAATAATCTAGGTTAGATAATAGTTGGAAAAAATACATGGCAAACAATATTATATATGTCAAGATTGTGTAATTGTTAATCATTGTATGTGGTGGGACACAAATTGAGGCAGAATAGAACCTGTCCTATTGTCTTTCTACTTCTACACTGTAAATATTTCTTAAATTTTCTATTTCCCTTGCTTGTATCAATGTGCTGTTAAATGAAGATGAAAATCATACAACCATTCTGATTGTGTCCACTACAACTTTTAAGTTATACAACTTCAACTTCCATGGTTCTTTTACCTCTCATCCTCTAAGCTTAGAACTTTGCCTCATATTTTATAGAAAAAAAATTGAAGTTATTTTCTGTGAGCCCCTTCTTCTCTGCTTTTCCTCTTGCCTTCTACCAGTGTCTCCTCCTCCACTTATCTCACATGGTGAGGTGACCTTACTTCTTATCAAAGCTAACTTTACCTATTCAAACAAATCCATTTCATCCTGTCTCTTCCAAAAAATCTCTCTGTGTGTCACCTCTATTTTGTAACTTATTTTCAATCCTACTCTATGTGTTGGCTGTTTTCCTTCTACCTACAAACATGCCCATGGTTCTGTCATCCTCAGAAAACTCATTAGATACTTCCACCTCCAGAATCATCCTATATATGTTCTGCTCATTGTGGCAAAATTCTTTGAAAAGATCACCTTTCATAGGTTGCTTATGTTTCCTTTTATTGTCTTCTTAATCCCTGACTAGCTTCCAATGTCATTCTACCAACGATGCTCTTTCCAAAATTACTAATAGTCTCTTAATTACCACATACAATTTTTTCCCTCAATCATCATTCTTTTCAATCTCTTTTATGTTACTGATCCCACTCTCTTCCTTAATACTTTCTTCTCTCTAGGTTTTCGGGACACTATTCTCTTGGTTCTCCCACTATTTATCTCTTTTTTAATTAAAGTTTTTTATTTTCAAAACAGGTAATTTTTCAGCATTGACGCTTGCATAGCCTTGTAATCCAAATTTTCCTTTCCTTCTCTCTACCTTTTCCCCTAGATGACAGGCAATCCAATATATGTTATATGTGTTAAAGCCAATATATGTCAACATATTTATACAATTATCTTGTTGCATAAGAAAAACCAGATCAAAAAGGAAGGAAAATGAATAAGAAAACAAAATACAAATGAACAACAACAAAAAGAGTGAGAATGTTATGTTGTGATCCACACTCAGTACCTACAGTCCTCTCTCTGGGTGTAGATAACTCTCTTCATCATAAGATCATTGGAACCCACCTCAGTCATCTCATTGTTGCAAAGAGCCATGTCCATCAGAATTGATCATTGTATAATATTACTGTTGCCATGATCTCCTGGTTCTGCTCATTTCACATAGCATCAGTTCATGTAGGTCTCTCCAAGCCTCTCTAAAATCATCCTCCTGATCATTTCTTATAGAACAATAATATCCTATAACATTAATATACTGTAACTTTTTCAGCCATTCCCCAACTGATGGGCATCCACTCCATTTCCAGTTTCTTGCCACTACAAAAAGGGCTGCCACAAACATTTTTGTACATGTGGGTCTCTTTCTCTCCTTTAAGATGTCTTTGGGATACAGGCTCATTAGAGACAGTGCTGGATCAAAGGGTAGCACAGTTTGATAACTTTTTGAGCATAGTTCCAAATTTCTATCCAGAATGGTTGGATCTAATCACAATTCCACCAATAACGCATTAGTGTCCCAGTTTTTCTACTTCCCCTCCAAAGTTCATCATTATCTTTTCCTGTCATCTTAACCAATCTGAGAGGTGTGTAGTGGTATCTCAGAGTTGTCTTAATTTGCATTAGTCTGATCAGTAGAGATATAGAGTACCTTTTCATATAACTAGAAATGGTTTTAATTTCTTTATTTGAAAATTGTTCATATACTTTGACAATTTATTAATTGGAGAATGGCTTGATTTCTTATAAAGTTGAGTCAATTCTCTATTAACAAAATCCTTAAGTGTAAAAATGTTTCCCCAATTTATTGCTTCCCTACTAATCTTGTTTGCATTAATTTTGTATGTACAAAGATTTTTTAACTTAATATAATCAAAATTATCTATTTTGTGTTCCATTATGACTTTCAATTCTTCTTTGGTCACAGATCTGAGAGGCAAACTATCCTATGTTCTTCTAATTTCTTATAATATCACTCTTTATGTCTAAATCATGAACCCATTTTGATTTCATCTTGATATATGGTGTTAGGTGTGAGTCAATACCTAGTTTCTGCTATACTAGTTTCCAGTCTCCCCCTATTTCTCCAACCACTTCTCAGCCTTGCTTGCTGAATCCTTATCCTTATCAAGTCCTCTAACCATAGATGTCCCAAGAGATTCTTTCCTGGACCCTCTTCTTTTCTCCCATTATAGTACTTCATATTTGATGGTCTCATCAGTTCCCAGGAATTTAAGTACCATCTCTTTACTGATGATTCTCAAATTCATCGTTCCTGTCTCAAGTTCTCTGCTGACCTACAATCTTGAACCTCCAAGTGCTTTTCAGACATTTTGTGTTCCAGTAGTCTTCTTTAACTCACCATGCCCCAAATCAAACTCATTATTTTTCTCCCTAAACTCTCTTTCCCCTTCTACCTCCTCTATTACTGTAAATGGTAATATCACACTCCCATCTCATCATCCTCAACTCCTCACTATTTCTTACCATCACTCTATTTCCATCCCAGTCAATCCCTATCAATTGCATATCTTTGCAGCATCTCTCAAATATACTTCCTTCTCTCCTCTGGCATTCTGATGCAACCCCTCATCATCTTACCCCTGGATTAATGCAATAATCTGCCTGCCATAAGTCTCCCTCCACTCCAATCCATCCTCTATTCAGCCACCAAAGTGTTTTTCCCAGAGACAGGTCTAACCATATCACTTAGCCAACTCAATTCCAGGATCAATACCTCTCAAAACCCTCTGTTAAGAATTTTAGGTCCTCCATAACCTAGCTTCCTTCTTCTTACCCAGTTTTATTATATTTTTCTCTCCAATGGCTTCTTTGCTGCCCCATAAACAAGACATTCCCTCTCTCAGGTCCAAGTATTTTCTCTGGCTTGTCCCCCATGGCTGGAATTCCCTTCCTCCTACTGACTTTTGACTTTAAGTTCCAACTAAAATTCCATCTTCTAGAGGAAGTCCTTTCTAACTCCTCTTAATTCTAAGATCTTGCTTCTATTAATCATTTCCTATTTATCCCGTTTAGAGACCACTTGAATATATTGATTTGCATGCTCTCTTCCCTATTAGATTATAAACTTCTTATGGGCAGGTGCTATCTTTTACCTCTTTTTTATATGCCCAGAATTTAGAACAGGGCCTGGAACATTTTTGGCATTTAATAATGCATTTTAGTTAACTGATATAGCTAGAAAGGTTATAGTAGTCACTATATAAATGCTTGCTATTAGTATTGTTATTATCAAACTAAAGTCCTGGTGATTATAAGCTAATATAAATGTCATTTATAAACTTTGCAAAGTGCTTTACATTTATTATCTCCTCTGTCTGCGATACACCTGGTTTTAAATTTTGTAATCATTTGAAAAGAGATACTTTCCTAATTAAAAAACATTTGTTCTGTTGTAGTTTTGTGATTATGGGAAAGCAGAATACTCTCTTGAGTCTAGGCATTCATTTTCTATTTGAACCTTGTATATATAACAGCCAGAGAAATAGGTAAACAACTTAGTCAGAGGAAAAAAATAGGGGTGGGGTGGGAAACAGGGGAAAAATGTTACCAGCATTTTTTTTAAACAAAAGATATGAAAATGCCAGGCTGTTCTGGGTATGCAAAAATTTTTTTTCTTTTCATACATATTGACAGCCAGAGGGGGGTTATTATTGAGAATATGGGCAAAGTTACTGCCAGTTTCTTCTGGTACTCGTGTTTAAAAAGAAACTATGGAAACCAGAAGTAGGAATATTAATTAAGTTCAAATTTGGAATGTTTGTCAGTAGTGGTTAAATGAATTCAATGAAGCAACCTGTTGGGTTGTAATTCAGTGTTTTGTTAGTAACTTAATAGAATGTTGAACTTTTTATAAATTAATAGGTTTCAGTAATCTTATTAAGAGGTTATATGTTGATAAGATTAGCCTTGGAATGTTGTGGGGTTATTTTCTTTTTAAATTTTGATTAAAGAACTAGTATTCATTTTCTTTCAAAGTCATATAATCCATTTGGTATTATGCCTATTACAATTAATGGAAGAAAAACATATTATTAAATATTTAGGGTCATTCATGCCATTTCAACTCAGTTATAACTAATAAAGAATATATATACAAATGTGTATGTATGTTATATACCTATACAGAGACACATATATATATATATACATATATCTCCTTTTAAATTATGCCCTCTCATATTGAAAATAATGAAGATGTCTATAAAGATAAAATATCAATATCAATACAGCTTTTCAGATTAGGCCTTTTGAAAGTTTTCTACTTTATATGAAAAATATATAATGATACTCCTAAGACTAGGTTAATTTTTGTTGTTTTGGGAAGATATCAACATTGCTAAGGGAAAAACAATAATACCCTAAAAAATCAGTTCCAATTAAACAAGAAGGTAAACTCTACAAATAGAGGCTATTAAAAAAAAAAAAAACCTCTAAATTAAACTGTATGGCTTGCTGATTTTTATTATAAATAGAAGGCAGCAGATGGTAACAATGCACTTCTCATAGATGGTAGGAGGGAGGCAGTCTTGTTTTAAGTAATGCTGTTTCTGGGCAATAATCCAAAATGCACAGTAGGCAGAAGTTAAAAGGAAGTGCTTGCTTTTAGGTTTTTAAAATATATCCCTTAATCCTGGGTGATGATTGACAATCATGATTTTGAGTATGAGGTGCCCTTCTTTAAACCGACAAGTTTGATGTTATTTGTATATCTAGTATGGCTTTTATTCAACTCAAACTAAATAGGAGCTCATGCAATTGATTCCACATTTCAGAAGTGATTCCTGGACTGGTCGTCTATTTACAAATGAGTGAGGACACAGTATCCACTGTCATTGTGGGTTTTTTGACATTTAAAGATGCTAAAAGGCAGAGTCAGTATTAATATGATTTTGCTGAGTAAGAATATGACCTGAGCATAACTTTTTTTAAAAATGTAATTTAATTATCAGAAAAGGAGCAATCTATAAGATTATATTACTTTTGATTTGATCATTTAACCATATCTTTCCATTTCCAAGTTATCAAAATGCTGCCCTTTGTGATTTTTGTTGTTGTTGTTATGATATTAGGTCTTCAGTGAAATTTAACTGAATCAAATTCAGGTTTCCGGCTCTGGATACAGGGATTCTAATCAACCTGATGTAACAGGAAAATAAAAAGGTAGTTAAGATTCTTTTACTTTTGCTTTTATTGCTCCTATACTATTTATCTCATACTATTATTGTAAAGCAGATTTAAAAATTCCTATTATTAAAGTATTCTTTAATCAAGTATTCTGTAAATTCTGAAAGACAAATTTACAATCCAGGGAAGAATATTACTAAAAATGAATATAACAATTACCACAAAACACCAAGGATCACTGATTAAATTACTGAAGACTTTTAAAGTGGATAATTCAAAAGCTAACCCTTTCCTTGTGACATGACTAATGGGCAGAAGCAGCTAAATTCTATTCATCAGAATTGCATAAAACTCTATCCCTGTTGTATAGAAACAGATTTGTGAGAAATGAAGAAAAGTTATATATGAAGCTAGGCTGGGACACAGACAAAAGGGCAAAGAGGCCTACACAGAGCACAAGAAATAAATAGTATTATTAGTTGATTTTGCCACGTGGAGAGTAGACGAGATTTTGTAGAAGTTTTATTTTTTTTTCTGTTTCTTCTGCTGTGACATAGACAAACAATATGTTGCACGGGAAAATCCTGAGCTTTACTGGTAGGGAGGTTATGCAGGCTTTTGTTATAAATACTGATTTCTGAATCACATTGGCTGCAGTTTTCTTCTATACAGTGAAGTGACTCTTTGATTTTGAGGTTATCTAGAATGAACTTTAGTTCCTGAACCCCTGACAGTGTCATGATCTTTCAAAGTTCATGATGTCATAGCCTAGTCCATTCTTTGTTCAATATTTCTTCACTAAAAGCAGGAAAGAAATGGACAAAACAAAGACAAAATCAACATTGAAGTCATGTATTTGGCATCATGTTGATTTGAGTAGGGAGAGCAGGTCGCTGGTACCCTCTCTACCAAGATGCTGGCAATATTTATTCCCTCTTTACTTGAATGCAGCAAGGGAGGGGAAAAAATATCCTTTATTCAATCTTCAACCACATCCTGCTCACTAACCAGCGGCATTCTCCAAGGCTCAGTCCTGGGCCTCTTTTCTTATTTATCTATATTCTCTTAACTTGTGGTCTCATGAATTACCTCGGATTTCATCTATATCTCTATGTGCTTGATCTATATACCCATTCCTAGTTTCTCTACTAAGCATATATACTAAGTTACATATCTCCAACTACCTTTCGGACATCTTGAATTGGATAGCTCAAACTCAAGCAGTCCAAAATGAAGATTATTCTTTTCTTCTTTCCCTATATTCCAACACTTTCCCCCTTCCAAACTTCCCCATTACTGCCAAGGGCACTATCATCTTTCTAGTCATTTAGGTTTACAACCTTATTGTTATCTTTGATTTTTTTTTTTTCACCTTGCATATGTAGTCCATTGTCAAATCTTGTCACTTCTACTTTTACCAAATTTCATGATTGTCTCCCCACTGATATGGTCACAATCCTAATTCAGGCTTCATCATTATTACCTAGACTATTGCAATTGGATCTTACCTTAAATCTCTTCCCAATCTCATCTATCCTCCACTTATCTTCTAAAGTTAATTTTTTTTTTTAAATTTGTATCTGATCACATCACAATTTACACCATTGCCCAATTGTCTCTAGCAGCTATTGCCTTTAGGATAAGATATACATGATTCTGTTATCGAAAGACTTTTATAAGTTGGTACTTTTCTGCTTTTCCAGACTTTTTAAGCCTTACTCCATTCTACAAACACTACATTTTAATTTTACTGGCCTATTACCATACCTCAAATTGGAAACTAGATTTCTTGACTTTGTGCCTTATCACTGTCTGTCTCTCATGCCTGGAATGCTTTACCTACTTACTTCTGCCTCTTAGTTTCCCCAGATTTTTGTTTTTAGGCTCACATCAAATCCCACTTTTTGTAGGAGATACTTCCTAGTCCTCACAGTGACTAATGCCTGACATTGGAACTTTAGTCCATATTATTGCTCTATAAGAAATGATCAGCAGGTTGATTTCAGAAAAGCCTGGAAAGACTTATAAGAACTGATGCTAAGTGAAGTAAGTGGAATCAAGAGAACACTATACACAACAACAAGATTATGTGATCAACTTCTGATGGACTTGGCTTTTTTCAACTGTGAGGTAATTAATTCAAAGCAATTTCAATAGACTTGTGATGGAAAGAGCCTTCATCATCTTGAGAGAACTATGGAGATTGAATGTGGATCAAAGCATAATATTTTCACCTTTTGTTCTTTTGTTTCACCTTTTGGAACATAAGGTTTTGCAAAGATGAATATTGAAAATTATCTTTGCATGTATTTTGGAAAATAAAATATTATTTTAAAAAAAGTAAGTTAATATATACTCTGGATCTATCTTGTATGTATCTAGTTTTTTATAACATATTGTCTCCCACTGAGACTATAGGTTTTTTCTTAAACCGTTTTTTGTAACACCAATACTTAGTATAGTGCCTAACATACAGTGTTTTACAAATACTTGTTGACCAGTTGACTGTATTTCATCCTCTTCAAGTGTGTAGGGAATGCTCAAGGTAGACATTCCTACAAATGAACATCAAAAACTAGCTTCTAATGTATAGTCTAAGGTTTCCTGGGAAATTAAAATGTTAAATGATTTTTCTATAGTCACACAAATATGTGTCAAAGGCAAGATTAAAGGCCAGGACTTACTGACTCCATTCCAAAGTGGAGATGTTGAAATTAGATAGGATTTGTAGAGTTTCTTAGGAAATATAATAAAATTAAGTGATTTTAAAAGTTCATTCCTTTCCAAAGCCCCTGATATTTGTCCAGGAATATGCTAATGGTTTACAGAGATAGGATCACCTGTTCAATTTAGTTTAACAAATATTTATTAATGCTCTATCAGTTAAAGACATCATATTGGGTGCTATGTTTGTTCCAGGAGTTGACCTACCATATCTGTTCATTAAACAGAAACCTCCAAAAAATTGTCTAGGTATGACTCATTGTCACAACACCTGTGAAGCCACATTTGGTATGAATTTGACATAATCTGCTAGTTGATATAAAGGTACAAGGTCACATGCTTTTTTATGAATAAACATGTCTTTGCTTCAAATGGACACAAGTCCAATCAGTCATAACGGATGAATGACAACTTCTAGCACCTTTGGTGGCAGATGATTGCCATGAACTGGCATGGGAATCAGGTTGGGTGGGGAAAACAGTTTGTATGACAAATATCCTATGCTTTTGCTGCATAGAATGTTGGAAAACTAAAGAAAAAGGGGAAAACTGCTCACAAATGCGTGGAAATATTATAAAATTATGCATTCTATGTATTAGGTTACTGAAGACAATATAAGAGAGCTGGTTGAGCAGGATGGTTTCAGAGAGACCTGGAGAGACTTACATGAACTGATGCTAAGGGAAGTGAGTAGAACCAAGAAAACATTATACACAGTAACAAGACCATATGATGATCAATTCTGATGGACGTGGCTCTCTTCAACAATGAGAAGATTCAAACCAGTTCCAATTGTTCAATTATGAAGAGAATCAACTACACCCATTGAGAGAATTATGGGAAATGAGTGTGGACCACAACATAGTGTTTCTACTCTTTCTGTTATTGTTTGCTTGCATTTTTGTTTTCCTCCTCAGGTTTTTTGACTTTCTTTTTAGATCTGATTTTTCTTGTGCAGCAAGATAACTTTATAAATATGTATACATATATTGTGTTTAACATATACTTTAACATATCTTACATGTATTAGACTACCTGCCATCTAGGGAAAGGGTGGAGGGAAGGAGGGGAAAAGTTGGAACAGGTGGTTTTGCAAGGGTCAATGTTGAAAAATTACCTATGCATATGTAATATAAATAAAAAAGCTATAATTAAAAAAATAAAAAAGAGAGAGCTGGTTGAAACATATATAGAACTTGAATGGAGATAACAAATGAAAATCAATGTTGGAATCCAGGTAAAGGATGTACTATATGGAAACAATTGGGAGACACATTGGACAGAACACTGCACCTGGAATCAAGCAGAACTCAATTGCAATGTGACTTCCAACACTTACTAACTATATGATTTTGGGCTAGTTTTTTTTTTATCTTTGTCTGGCTCATTTTCCTTATCTGTAATGTGGTAATAATAACATTTACCTCTCAAGTTTGTTGTGAGGATAAAATGAAATAATATTTTTAAAGTGCTTTGCAAACCTTAAGCTCTATATAAATGCTAATTTTTATTATTAAATAGAACAAGATCTATTTTGACTTATTTTTCTACAAAGAGGGAATTTTATTCACTTTTAATTACTGTTTATAGGCAGCTAGATGATGCAATGGATAGAGCTCTGAGCTTGGAATCAGGAAGATTCATCTTCATGAGTTCAAATCCAGACTTAAATATTATGTGGCTGTGGACAAGTCATTTAACCCTCTTTGATATATGAAATGCAATTAAAATTGTCCAAAAAAAAGGCATTCTTATTTTTGTCTTCTTAACACTTGCGTAGTAAAAGGGAAAGAAATGGACTGGTTCTAGTGCTCATTTGCCATTTTTTAGTGTGTGTGTGTGTGTGTGTGTGTGTGTGTGTGTAATCTTCAGCAAATCAATTAACTTCTCTGGACTTGTGTTTCCTCATTTGTAAATTGAGAGCATTGACTCAGATAGTGACTAATATCTTGGCTATCTCTCACATTCTATGATATTTACTTCTTCACATTTATTTAGTACTTTTTAATTACTCAGTTGCCTGTTGGCTACTTCATGTAATACTTTCCCCATCCTGCCTCCCCTCATCATATTTTTTTTCTTTCAGGAAAATTTGTATGTGTAAGCATCAAGGAAAAGAAAGGAAGAAAATTATGAAAGTAGTGCTTTTGTCCTGAACTTTGGCACCATAACTTTAGTTTTCGTCGGTATAGTGGAGAATGCCAATCTCAGAGCAACAAAAACAGATGTGACTCTAGAGCTTTAAGTGAACAGTGAAAAAAGAGTTACTTATTGAATTACAAACTGAAAACAGCCAAATTCAGCAATTTTCCCATTGAGACAGTTGATTTCTCAGAGCTTTGCATGAATTTACTGTATTCTGTTTCTTTTACTTCTGAACTGAAATTGATCCAAAGAGTTGGAATTGGATCGAAAGAAAAGTTGGACAAATAGTTTTTCTCCTTTGACCTCAAATTCAAGAAACTAAAATTTTATTCTGTAATTCCTTGTGTGTCTGCTAGTAAATTTCAATAGTATTAGACCCAGCCAACTAAATTGAATATCACTTCAGACAACTTAGAAGAAAACCCTCTAAACTTCAATTTTAGATAGCCTTTCTGTTTGCTTATTAGTAGGGACAGTTTTAGGAATGATACAAAATTATTTTTTCCTACTTGTTTCTCTTTTGCTGAGTGGCCATTGAAGGAACATTGGCTATAGATTGTTCCAATTTGGATTGCAGTTCTATTTCTGGTTTTTTTAAAGTACTTTGAGGTGACATGGTTTAGTTGGTAGCATGAAACATCTTAGAGGAGCCCAACCCTCCCAACAAACACTCTAGCAAGGATTTAAAGGGCAGTGGATGGAAGAGAAACACTATTAATCTCTCTCATTCAGTTCAGTACTGTACAATAAGATGGACAAAAGTCTCTGGGTGCTGAGAAACAGGACACAAAAGGGGGAAGGTAAATGGGTCCTCAAAGGATGGGAGCTCAGCCCTGATCAATCAGAGTAGCAATTTTAATAGACAGAATGCCTGCATGACACTACATAGAGACACAGGGAGGAGAGGTATAAACACACTTTGGGACCCTCCTACTAGTATACTTGCCAGAGTCAGAAGCAGCACAAGTAACTTGTGTGCCTCAAAGCATGAGTAAAGAAAATGGTCTTCCAGGAGGTTTGAGAGGTGCTCAATCCCCCATACATCGTTGGAGCCTTATCAAAACTATGATTGAGGATGGAGACAATTCCAGGTTAGAAAGTTTAAAGAAAAAGGAGACAGAAATGGAGCTGAGGCTAGAACCTATGTCAGCCCACCAGGAGATGGAGGTAGAAGCCAGGGATTGTGGCAGAGTGTAGCATCTGGTCCCAATCACCACATTTAAAACTATGGTGACAGCATCTTCAAGATGACGAAAAGGATACAACCAGAGAACCTGTTTACTCCATCCAAGAATGGAAGGGGGAACAGAACCTGAGACAAAGTTCTAATCCAGAAACAGGAACAAACCAAAGGGAACCTATGAAGATGTGTTACAGATTGAGAATCCCAAGAGGTAAACCCAGAAGAACAAAATAATTCTACAATAAGTATACTAAGTGAAAACAACAGTTTAGCAACTCCAAGAGTTGCCAAAAGAATTGAAGCAAGAGGTAAAAAATGAATCGAGATTTTTTTTTTTTTTTTTTAAGACAGAGTCTCCAGATGAAGCTGGAAATTGCAGCAGTCACTCACAGGCTTTATCCCACTACTTATCAATCTAGGAACTTTGACCTTCTCTATTTACAATCTGGGCCAGTTTGCTCCTCTCTAGGAGGGCTGGTGGTGGCTCCCACTCTCCAGAGTTCACCATATTGGTGCCAGATTTATTGTGAACATCCACTCAGCTCAGTCTATTGCAACTCAGAACTCCTGAACTCAAGACAGCCATCCTAGTAATAGTAGAGATTATAAATGTGCCTTGCCTTGAGAAATAAAATTGGAAGAATACATAACCTGGAATAAAAAGTGAAAACTTTTGTAAGTAGTAAACTCCTTGAAAAAGAACATTGAGAAAACAGAAGTCTACAATTTCATAAGACAAGAAATATTAGAGTCAAAAGACCAAAAAATTAGAAAAATCTGCTTATTAAAAAAACTGAAGTAGAAAACAAATTAAGGACAAGTTATTTAAGGTTCATTATACTTCTTAAAAATGATAACCAAGCAAAAAATGTGGATAATATATTTCAAGAGATCATAAAATTGCCCAGGTTAATTAGAAGCAGAGAAAAAAGTGAAAAATAAAAAGAATTCCCCTAGTGATCTATTAAAGAAAGAAAAATTAATAATAATGCAAGAATGTGATAGCCAATTTCTAAAACTTTGAGGTCAAACAAAAATATAATGGCAGAAGTATGCAGTCAGAAATAGAGAATTGAAGTTAAGGGAAGCACAGTCAAGACATAATAATAACAACAAACTAGCATTTGCATAGTACTTTAAGGTTTGCCAAATACTTTACAAATATTATCTCACTTCATTCTCATAAGAATCCTGAAAGGCAATATTTGAACTCAGGTTTTCCTGACTCCAGGTCTATTTTTTTTGTGCTATATAAACTGTCATGAATCAAAGAAACTCTTGGAATGTTATAGCCCCAAAGGAAAAAGCAAACAATTGAGAACAATTTATTTTGCAAAAACTAAACATAATCCTACATAGAAAAAAAAAAAATATATATATATATATATATATCTTTAATGGATTAGAAGACTTTTCACACATTCCTGGTGAGAAGACAAGAGCTAGGTAGAATCCTTGAAATTCATTCACAGGAGACAAGAAATTTATAATGGTTAATACATATGCTTAATTCAGAGGGGCTAAATGATGATAAAATGCTTATGTTCTAATTAGGGAAGATGAGATAAGTCAACTTTCATAATGCCAGTCTTCAAGATTCACAAAAGATGTAGAAAAAAGCAATTACACGGCTTATGTATGGTTTGTTCTGGTTTCTAGACTTTAAAAGAGGAAAGAAAAGGAAGGGAAAAAAAATGTTACAGATAAATGAGGAAGAGAGGCAAAGAACTATATAGCTTCACACCTCCCAGTTCAAACTGCTTATCTATAAAATATGAGGGGTGGGCTAAATGACATCTGGTGTCCCTTCTAGCTTCAAATACTTGATCTTATTATAAATTCAAAAAAGGTAAACCCTGTGTGAGTAACTAAACCTTTGATTCATTTGACAATGCTCTTTTTCTATATAACTTATTCGGAGCTGAGGTGGAACCAGCTCATACTGACATTATCAGTGAGAGCATTTATACCTCGGAAATCAGGTATCACTGCAAATTATTTAACTTATCAATTTATTGTTTTATTTATCATTTTGATTTATTGCTTTGTTGATTTTTAGATTTGAGAATGTTAATAAAGCAGATTAAAATTAAAAATGTGTCCTCTGTACATTTTTTTTTAAAAAAACTGATTTTCAAATATTTACCAAAATGCCTCTGAATTTATTCCTTCATCCAAATTTGCTGTCTTCTTACACTTATTTCCCTGCCAGTCAAATATTTCCCATTCACTTTATTTCCTATTACTATTTCCTGTTACTAAGAATCTGAGATATTGTAGTCATCTTCCTTCTTCTTCTTCACCTTCTTATTTTAAAATTTTCTAAATGCTCTTTTGTTTTTTGATTTTACTTCTTATCTAACATTCGATAATATTCCTTGATTACTTTATTTGTAGGGGGATTTTTGCTTCTCAAAGTGTAAATTAAATTATTGTAATTTCATAAAACTGTAAAGGAGATAGAAAAAGAATTATTATTCCATGTTGGTATAAAAATTCAGACACAAATTAGCTAAGGCCAAGCTCACTTTAGTGGCCAATCACAGATTTGGGACTAAAACCCAGGTATGGCTTTCAGGAGTCCATGTACTCTTTTAAGCTGAGTTATGAAAAATGAATGTTGAGCGGGGCACCTAACAAATAGAAGCAAGTAGGAAGAGAAGATAGGAAAAGAGAAAATTGTACTGAAATGTGTTGTAAATTTAAGATATATTGTATTTCTTTACTATCTCCAGTAAGAACATTAAGAACTATAATTAGTAAAACCTAGTATGACTAATTTTTTTTTTTGGCAAGGCAATTGGGGTTAAGTGACTTACCCAGGATCACACAGCTTGGAAGTATTAAATAAGGCCAGATTTGAGCTCAGATCTTCCTGCTTTTAGAGCCAGTGCTCTATTCATTTTGCCAGCTTAGCTGCCCTGAGTAGTCTTTAAAGTAAAGAAACTTAAGATGACAATTGAACTTAGAAGAAGCCACATTTGGAGACTTGGGGAATTGGGAGCACAATGGGTCAAAGTCAGAGAGTGGACATAGTCTTGGGGGTATCAAGAAAAATGATGAGGACAAGAAAAGGAAATATGAATTTTCAGTTATGATTAAGAAAAATAAAACAAAGGGACAAGATTTGGTCAGCAAATTGCCACTGGTAACATCTCAGGCCCAATGCAAGTTAAAATTGTTAAACTGGAGAGAATTTAAAATTATCAAGAATAAATGCAACTAATGGAAGAAAAGTGTGAGGAAGAAAAATCAAAGGTAGATGACCTGGGAGGGACCCCAATGTTTATTAGAGGAGGTCAGTGATGATAATCATGGCATTGCATTGACCTCAGTGGGATAAGAGCAATAAGTCAACATTCTGTCATTTATGGACAAGAATTGACTAGAATTGTATGTTGTCCTCAACCATAAAGTTCATGTTGTGATAGGAGTTCTGATGGATGACATGAATCCCCTCACCACAGTCATAAAAGTGGAGAAAGCTCCACAGGAGACATAGCCTGATTTTAATGTATTGGATAAGGATGTGCAAGAAATTAAACAATCTGAGGAGTTTCCTCTTTCTTATCCTTATATGATGAGGAAATGGGCATTAAATCACCTAAAGGAGTTATTCTTATGGCCTACCTGGAACAGGTTATATCTTATTAACTAAAGCTGTAGCAAACCAGACTTCAGTATTCGTGATTCTGAAATTATATAAAAGTACTTAGGAGATGGGTCAAAATTTGTTCAAGAATTGTCCTGAGTAGCTGAGGCACACTTGTCTTTATGAATGAAACTGATGCCATTAGAACCAAAAGATATTAAACAGAAGAAAGAGAAATTCAGTGAACAATGTTGAAATTGCTGAATTGATGGTTTTGACTCTAGAGAAAATGTGAAAATGATTATAGCTACAAACCAAATAGAAATTTTGGATTCAGAACTAATCAGACCAGGCACAATGACCAGAAATTTGAGTTTCATTCATTAGATGAAAAGACCAACAAACTCATATTACAGATTCATACAAGCAGAATGACTTTGGCAGATGATGTTTAACTTTTAGGTGATAGCTAAAGATGACTTGTGCAGAACAGATATCAAAGCAGATGTGTACGGAAGCTGGTCTGATGGTGATAAAAAAAAATGTAGAATAAAAGTACAAATGAAAACTTTTCTTAAAAATCTAAAAAAAAGAATTACTTTATAAGAAACAAGAAGGCAACATGGAGGCACTTTATCTCTAAATGAACCATGCTGCCTTTATCAGAAATGTTGGGAACTTTCCAGACCCTCTGAAATAATAACACTGGGAAAATTCCAGTAGGTATTTATGAGCAAATATATATATATATATACATATATATATAATTCAGATATATGTGGTGCCCAGTGAACTGTGCTATTCTTTTTTTCACTGTGTTATACTGCATTCCATAATAAACATTCTCTTTCAAAAACCAAAAAGAAAGGAAGAAGAGGCCACATTTGGTGCTTTGTGCATAAAGATATGAGAACTATTGATCAGGTTTATAAGCAATAATTTGTTCACAGCTTCTCTTCTCTTCCAAAACCAATATACCATGAGAATTCCAAGCTCATCCTTTCTACTCTATTTAGTTGTAAAGAAAGATGAATTTATTTAACTTTTATTAATATGCATATTTTAGAATTAATTTCTTTGTCTGGCCAAGCTTTTAGGAAAATGCATAAAGGTCTGGAGACATTCTTTCTGTATGCATCTTAATGGTGTATACAGACAATATGACATTTCTCTGATGGAGACAGAATGTTTCCTTCTGAGGAGAAATGCTTTTTAATTATTGTTTCTTTTCTGTTCCCTCTCCTTGCTGGCAGAATTGGAGAGTAATGAGTTTAGTATAAAAATTATATTCTTGGATATTTAAATAACCTTGCAAATGTGCAGTCTCATTAGGCTGTATAATGTGAATAAAGAAGATTGATCTTATTTACAATTAACTTTCAAATCTAGGAGGCATAGTTCTGAAAAGATAGGAAGACAAAACCTATTACTAATATCCCTAATGGAGGTTACAGACTCTCACACTTAAAGGATGCCTAGAGAACAGCATATAAAAACAAGGAGAGCACAACTTTTTGCTTTATGTTTAGGGTAATCAATTATACTACAGTAGTATAGCATTATATTTTGGAAGAAAGGAGAACAAGAGAACTATGTGAAGTCTCTTTGAGGCAGGGTCAATATAGTTCTGCTCCCCTGATTGACTTTTTCTGAATTGTGTGTTTCCCTGGAGAAATCTTGTTTACTGGTATTTATTGTAAACTTAGTTACACACACACACACACACACACACACACACACACACGGCTTTGTGTCATAAATTAAGTGACAGCTGTTTTCTTGACAATATCATTTGCATCTGTCACTATTTTTTCATGTTGTTAGGGGTTTTGAGACCTTTTCAGTTAGAATGCAAGGGATCTTGACACAGAAGTTAGTCTGATTTTAGAAAAATGTCTAGAGAAGTAAAAATATTTTCGTGTTCATATTTGTTTGATTTTAATAACTTGGCCCTATAATGTCCAGAAGAAAAATCTGTCATTAGATTTCATCTGACCAAAATTTTTGATATGCAGGATGATGCAGGAATTTTTGCAATGGGAGTTTGGAGATGTCATCTGTGACATATTCTCTCTAAACACATGAGTGTTAATGCAGACATTTCTGTTAGTAAAGATTTTACCAAGTTTGGCCATGGAAAATCATCTCCAGGAAAAAAATAATGACCAATCATATAATTGAAATTTAGTGTTCAAGGATGAACTATTTTCAATGAGCTTCTAGTAGAGGAGACAAAAATGTATGAATAACTACAGTATAAATTTAAAATGAATAAATGCAAGCATATAGAAAGTAGTTAAATATGTTAGTTTGTGAGGAAGGGTACTAGAGGCTGAGGGAATACTAGAAAGGCTTCATGCAGATAATGATGTCTGGGTTATATCTTAAAGAAAGAGAGGAACTCTGGAGAGGAAGCAACGAGATAATACATTTCAGGAATGGGAGGTAGGTAGCCAGTGCAAGGAGGGGGAACTGAAGGTGGAGCCTCCTATGTGAGGAGCAGAGAGGGCAATTGAGCTAGATTGCAGAGTGTGATGCAATCACAGGTAGTAATGCCCTAGTGAACCTGAAAATTTAGTCTGGGGCCATGTTATATAAGCTAAGGCTTTAAAAGCTCAGCAGAGAAGTATATGTTTTATCCTTGAAGAAATAGGAGGCTAATGGAGTTTACTGATTAGGGGAGTGACATGGTCAGATCTCTGTTAAGGAAAAAAAAAATCACTTTAGTAGCCATATGTAGGTTGGACTGGAAAGGTGAGAGACTTAAGCTGGGATTCAGTTAGAAGATATTGTAATAATTTAGGTGAGAAGTAATAGTTGAACTAAAGTAATAGCTTTTTGCATGGGGAGAAGAGGTTGGTTTTGAAGGCATAAATTATAGATTTTTTATTGAATTTGTGGGGTGATGAAAAGTGAGAAAGTGGGGATAATGCTAAGGTAATGAACTTGAGAGACTGAGAGAATGGTGTTGATGATGGTAATGAATTCAGGCTTAGACATTTTGTAATTTAAGATGTCTCTAGAACACAGTTGGAACTTCCAATAAGCAAATAATGGTATGAAACTAAAGCTCAGGGACTAGATATATATACATACACACACATACACATTATATACATTTACATGTATGTCCACATAAACTTGTACTCATATATACTGTATACTCACATATATAAAAGTATATATGAACATACATATAAATTTACATACATACGCATGCATACACACATACATATCATTTATGTATTTACATCTTTGAGTTAAATACATAGAGATGATAGTTAAGTCAATGGTAACTGATGAAATTACTATAAAAGAGAATGTAGGGGAAAAGGCCTAGAACAGATCTACAAGGAATCCTTAGTTACAGGATATGATGATGAGTGGTCAAAGGAAAGTGGGAAGGAAGGATCAGACAGGAAAGGAACCCAGGAGAAAGTAGTGCCACAAAAACCCAGAGAGGAGCAAATATCCAGGAGGGATGGTGGTTAACCATAGTTAAGTCACAATTGGTAGCTGGAAATAGAGTTTCAATTGAATGATAAGACCAGAAATCAGAAAGGAAGTGAGTGTAGATAATCTTTTCAAGGCCTTTGGTTGAGAAAAGGAGGAATAAAGGATAATTGCTTGAGGAGATAGATGGGAAAGAACTTTAAAGACAGTGCAGACTTAAACTTGTTCAAAGGCAGTGAGGAAGGAACCAATAGGTAGTTAAAGATTGATGATTTGATAAAGGAGTTAATTGAAAATGCAATCTGCTGGAGAAGATGGGAGGAAATAGGATCAATGGCACATGTGGACAGGGTAGCTTTGATAAGGAAAAAGTGCACTTTTTGTCAGAGACTTGGGGAAAGGAAAAGAGAGATCAAGATGTTGCTAAGGGACTTTAAGATGAAAAGAAAAGAAGAGGGAGCTTAAGTAGAATGGCCTCAATTTCTTCAGTAAGATAAAAGATGTCTTAGCAAAAAGAAAAAGTAAGGGGAAATTTGGTAGGTTTGAGCAAGGAAGAAAAAGTGTGGAATATCTTTTGTGGAGATTAAGATAGGGAATCAGTTAGAAAGGAATAAAAGGAATACCTCGGTGAAGTTTTCCCACCCCAGCCTTTCTTCTGCCCACTGTCTCCCCCATATAACCTGAAAATTGAGTAAGCCTTAGATATGCTAACAAGAGAGTTCTAGGAATGTGCCCTCCCTTTGTGTGTGTGATATAGTTGACAATGGGAATAAGATGGCTTCAATTAAAGTCCACATCATTCCTGACAATAGAGATAGGATGAACTGGTTAAAGTTTACATCATTCCTGACAATGGCTGTGCCACATCAGTTAATATATACTACTTATCAATTGTCTTTTATCAGTCTCTAATTGATAACAAGTTACAGGTTTTTTATTTCATTTCTGTATTAAAATCTGTGATACAACTAATGTAGTTTAAGGATTAATATTCTTCCAACACTCTAATGTTCTTGTGAACTTTTCTGTGTTCTTGTGTGAAAATTGTCCTTGCCAATTGGAAATTTCCATTCCCTTGGAAAATTTGAGCTCTTTTAAGATTTCTCATTACCCCTTTTACCTCTTACCCCTTTGACTGGAAGATGTACTCATGAATTTCACAACATACTACTCATTTCCCACCTGACTACTTTACTTGGGAACTTTGTGTTTACTCTACCACCTTGTTATTGTTTTTCAGTAGTGTCTGACTCTTCACGATCTCATTTGGGATTTTCTTTTTTTTAATTAAAGCATTTTATTTACAAAGCATATGCATAGCTCCAATATTGACCCTTGAAAACTTTTTGTTCCAAATTTTTCCCCTCCTTTCCTCCACTCCCTCCCCTAGCTGGCAGATAGTCCAATACATGTTAAATATGTTGAAATACATGTTAAATCCATTATATACATACATATTTATAGAGTTATCTAGCTGCACAAGAAAAATCAGATCAAGAAGGAAGAAAAAGAACAACTGAGAAAGAAAACAAAATGCAAGCAAACAACAGAAAGAATGAAAATTCTATGTTGTGGTCCACACTCAATTCCCATAGTTTTCTCTCTAGGTATAGCTGATTCTCTTCATTACTGAACAATTAGAACTGGTTTGAATCATCTTATTGTTGAAGAGAGCCATGTCCATCAGAATTGATCATCGTAATAGTCTTGTTGCAGTGTGTAATGATCTCCTGGTTCTGCTCATTTCACTTAGCATCAGTTCATGTAAGTCTCTCCAAGCCTTTCTGAAATGATCCTGCTGGTTGTTTCTTACAGAACAATAGTATTACATACCATTCATATACTATAACTTATTCAGCCATTCTCCAACTGATGGGCATCCACCCAGTTTCCAGTTTCTTATCACTACAAAAAAGGCTGCCACAATCATTTTTGCACATGTGGGTCCCTTTCCCTCCTTTAAGATCTCTTTGGGATATAATCCCAGTAGAAACACTGCTGAGTTAAAGGGTATGCACAGTTTGATAACTTTTTGAGCATAGTCCCAAATTGCTCTCCAGAATGGTTGGATCCGTTCACAGTTCCCCCGACAATGCATTCGTGTCCTAGTCTTCCCACATCTCCTCCAATATTTGTCTTTATAGTTTTCTGTCATCTTAGCCAATCTGACAGGTGTTGTAGTGGTATCTCAAAGTTGTCTTAATTTGCATTTCTCTGTTAAATAGTGATTTGGAGTACCTTTTCATGCAACTACAAATAGTTTAATTTTCTTCATCTGAAAATTGTCTGTTCATGTCCTTATCCATTTATCAAATGGAGAATGACTTGAACTATTATAAATTTGAGTCAATTCTCTATATATTTTAGAAATGAGGCCTTTATCATATCTTTTGATGTAAAAATGTTTTCCCAGTTTAGTGCTTCCCTTTTAATCTTGACTGCATTAGTTTTGTTTGTACAAAAACTTTTTAACTTAATATATTCAAAATTATCTATTTTGTGATCAATAATGATCTCTAGTTCTTCTTTGGTCACAAATTCCTTCTTCTTCCACATCATTTGGGGTTTTCTTAGCAAAAATACTGGAGTGGTTTGCCATTTCCTTCTTCATCTCATTTTATAGGTGAGAAAACTGAGGCAAACAGGGTCAAGTGACTTAGGTGAGGTTAAATTTGAACTCAGATCTTCCTGATTCTTGCCCCAGCATTTTATCCACTGCACAACATAGCTACATTAATTAAGAAAATACATAGTATTAAATAAGACTTCCTGCCAAGATGAACACCTGAAAGGGAGCTTGGCTATCCAACTCCCCTGTATCTACTTCAGCAAAGCCTTGAATTTCATGCCAGACCAAATAATGATGATGAAATCCAATAAGTTTCTTCTTCAAAGCCAGAACTGCATAAGTCAGCCAGATATCTAAAGTTGATAGGAAATTGGGCCTGAAACAAAGCAAGCATAATGGGGTACATTTGGGGTGATGGGGTGATGGGGTACATTTAGACTGTAGGGCTCCAGTTCAGAGGTAGAAAGAATAGAAAATTCCCAAGAGTGATCAGAAGAGCCCAGGATATGGACCTTTGGAGTCCTGGGGAGAATCAGCTGACAATCAGCAACCAGCAGAGTGCCATAATGCTTAGACTTTAAAAGATCAAGTTTAAGACCTATGAAATCACATTTTGTCTTGAGGGAGAATTCTCAAGATTTAGTTCTTTGAATCTCAAAAATCCAGGAAGAGCAAGAGCAAAACTATGCCCAGTCAATCACCATATCCAAGAGTACAGGAGAGAAATGTGGCCTAAAGTACTAATTCAGGAGCTAAAGTCAAAGAAAAGAATAAATTAAGGAATTTATATATATATATATATATATATATATATATGGAACCATTGATATAATGACTATAAGTTTAATTTTGGAACATAAAGAAAAAAAGTAGAATTTTTTTTTCCACAAAGAAATGGAACAAGAGATTTAAAAATGAAATGAAAGCACTGGAAGATAGAATTGAAAGAAGAATGTATAGTCTATGTGTATTTATTTATTTTAAATTTAAATACAAAATAGGAAAAAAAATTATCATGTGCATGGCAGAACATGAGAGGATTCAAAATATAAATAAATAAATTTCTGTTTAAGAAAGGCTACATAATAAATGCTATACATTGTCTTTAGAGCTGCTTTTTTTCTTTGCTTTATTGGAAATTTTCTTTTGTTCTTTACTGTGGGCTTTTTACTTTATTCTTTCTTTCCCCTTATCCTTCTCCCCTTCACCCCCACCAAGAAGGCTACAAATAAATTCAGATATAATTAAATAGAGGGAAAAAGTAGTGTAGACTTGTCTCTATTAGACAGCAATGAATATTAAAACATAACCATAAAAATGAGAAAAATAGGAGATAACAAGTGATTTCAAAAATTACAAGGCAATTGTAACACTTATAAAATGCACAGAAGAATTAGGAGAATATGGGATAGTTTGCCTATCAGATTTATGGATAAGGTAAGAATTTGGAAACACACAAAATATAAAGAACATTATGAAATGTAAAATGGATAATTTTAATTATATAAAATTAAAAAAGGTTTTGCACAAATAAAACCAATGCAACCAAAATTAGAAGGAAAATAGAAAATTGGGAAATTTTTTATAGTAAGTATCTCTAATAAAGGTTTCATTTCTCAAATATATATTAAATGGAGTCAATTTTATAAGAATACTTATTTATAAGAATGACTTGTAAATCATTCCTGTTAATAAATGGTCAATGTAAATGAAAAAGGTAGTTTTCAGACAAAGAAATCAAAATTAACTATAGTCATATTTTTAAATGGTCTAAATCAGAAATGAAAATTAAAACAACTTTGAAGTATCACCTCACATTCATCAGATTGTCTAATAAGAAAAAAAAGGGAAAATGATAAATGTTGGCAGGAATGTGGGAAAACTGGGACACTGACATAAAGTTGGTAGTGTTGTGAATAGATCTAATCATTCTGGAGAGTAATTTGAAACTATACAGGAATATCACTATTAGATTTGTCTCCCAAAGAGAATTTTTAAAAAGATTAAAAAAAACATTTTGCTGCTATTTTTAAAAGCTCTTTTTGTGATGGCTAAAAATCGGAAATTGAAGGGATGCCCATTAACTGGGGAATAGTTGAACAACTTGTGCATATGAGTATGATGGAATATTATTGTACTCTAAAAAATAATGAGTAGAATTATTTCAGAAAATTCTGTTAAAACTTATGTGAATTGATACAGAGTGAAATGAGAAGAACTAGAATACTGTACATAGAAACAACAAACAAATACATTTCTACATAAATTAACTAAACTTTGTATTTAGTTCTTTTAAAAAAGAAATCAGTCATGGGGTCAGAGACAAAATGGTAGAGTAGACAAAACTTTGTCTAAGCTCTTCCTGGCTTCCCTCAGATCAACACCAGATCAAATCTCTGAATGGGTTTAGAGTGACAGAACTCACAAATATTTGGAGTGCAACAAATTTCCAACAGAAGATATTGTGGAAGACTTTAGGAAAAGTCTGTTTCAATTGGCAGGGGAAAGGGGAATTGCAGACCAGCACAAGTGCAGTACAGCACAGTGTAATGCGGAACAGGGAGACCCAGGGCAGAGAGGTTTCACACATTGAGAGAATCTTGTGGGAGGCCCATAGCCAAAATACAACAGCATTTGCTACTCTGTCCTGGTTCAAAAGCCAGTGAATCAGCAGACTAGCAGTGAGACCTCCAACACAACTACAGAAGTCAAACAGTGAACCTCTGAACCCCAGTATTACAAGCAGGACTTGGTGATGCCCACCCAATCCAGCAATGTGAAGCTTTTGCCTATAAAGGAAGCTTGGGACAATCTCCCCTTTGCCCTAACAATAGACCTCAATCTTTAAAAAATGAGCAAAAAAGAAAAAAGAGCTCTGACTATAGATAACTTTTATGGAGACAGGAAAAACAGACCTCAAACCCTGAGGACTCTGAAAGTAAAACTTCTCCAGAAGAAACTCAAAGGGTGATATAAGTTGGTCTCCATCTTGGAAGAATTAAAAAAGGATCTTAAAAGAGAATTAGAAGAAAAATGGGGAAAATAAATGAGAGCTTTGGGAAAGGAAACACAGAAATTTTCTGAAGAAAACCATTCCTAAAAAATAGTTTTGGCAAAATGGAAAAGAAAAACAATTCCTTGAAAAACAGAATTTGTGAAATAGAAAAAAAATCCAATTAACAAAATAATTCATTTAAAAAATTCAATTGGCCAAATGCAAAAGGGGATAGAAAAGCTAACCAAAGAAAATAATCCATTAAAAATTAGAATTTAATAAATGGAAGTGAACGATCAATGAGACATCAAGAATCAGCAAACAAAACAAAAAAAAGTGAAAAAAATAGAAGAAAATATAAAATACTTCATCAGAAAAACAACTGACCTGGAAAATAGATCCAGGAAAGATAATCTAAGAATCATTGAACTACCTGAAAACCATGGTGAAAAAAAGAACCTAGAAAACACCTTTCAATTAATCATCAAGGAAAATTGCCCTGATGTCCTAGAACCAAAGGGTAAAATAGCCATTGAAAGAATCCACCAATTACCTCCTGAAACCCCAAAATAAAAACTCCGAGGAATATTGTAGCTAAATTCCAGAATTTTTAGATCAAGGAGAAAACATTACAAGCAGCCAGACCCAGAAAGAAACAACTCAAATATTGAAGAACCACAATCAGGTTACCCAGGACCTAGCAGCTTTCACCTTAAATAATCAAAGTGCCTGGAATATGATATTCTGGAGGGCAAAAAAGCTTGGACTGCAGCCAGGAATCAACTGTCCAGCAAAAATAAGCAGGGAAAAAAGATGGATATTTAATGAAATAGGGGATTTTCACTTATTTTAAATGAAAAGACCAGATCTGAACAGAAATTTTGATCTTCAAATACAGAACTTAAGAGAAGCATAAAAAGATAAAAAGGGAAGAAAAAAACTGTTTTTTTAAAAGTTAAAATCTTTACATCCCTATATGAAAAGATGATATAAAAAAGAAACTAGGGGTGGAAAAGGGATTGTACAGGAAGAAAGGGGAAAGGGAGGTAAAATGGGATAATTACAATACATGAAGAGGCAAACATATCTATTACAGCTAAGGGAAAGAAGGGAGGCAGAGAGTATGGTGTGAACCTTAATACCCTTGGATTTGACTCAAAGAGAGGGTATCAGACATATTTAGGTTAATATAGAAATTTGTCTCATCCTATAGGGAAGTAGGAGGAGAAAGGGGAAAAGAAAGGGGAAGATAACAGAAGGGAGAATAGAAGAAGAAGGGGAAAGGAATTAGAAGGGGGGAGGGGCTGTAAAAGGGAAGGGCAGATTGATGGAGGTGATGGTCAGAAACAAAATAATGGTGAGAGAAAGGGGGAAAGGAACGAGAAAAATATAACTTAGGGATAAAAAAGATGGTGGGACCTGCATCTTTGATTTTCTTCACAAGCTAATTGTACAGTATTTCAGAGTCTGATTCTTTTTGTACAGCAAAATAATGGTTTGGTCATGTATACTTATTGTGTATCTAATTTATATTTTAATATATTTAACATCTACTGGTCATCCTGCCATCTGGGAGAGGGGGTGGGGGGTAAGAGGTGAAAAATTGGAACAAGAGGTTTGGCAATTGTTAATGCTGTAAAGTTACCCATGCATATAACCTGTAAATAAAAGGCTATTAAATAAAATAAAATAAATAAATAAATAAATAAAATAAATTATAAGATCATAAAAAAAAAGATGGTGGGAAATATAAAGTTAATAATTTTAACTGTGAATATGAATGGGATTTAACTCTCCCATGAAATAGAAGGAGATAGCAGACTGGATTAAAAGCCAGAATCCTACAATATGTTATTTACAAGAAACACATTTAAAACAGAGTGATACATACAGAATAAAGGTAAAAGATTGGAACAAAATATATTATGCATCAGCTGAAGCAAAAAAAAAAAAGCAGGGATAGCAATCCTGATTTCAAATAAAGAAAAAGCAAAATAGATCTAATTAAAAGAGTTAAGGAAGGAAACTATATCTTGCTAAAGGATACTATAGATAATAAAGTAATATTAATGCTAAACATATATGCACCAAGTGGTATCGTACCCAAATTTCAAAAGAAGTTAAGAGAGCTGAAAGAAGAAATAGACAACAAAATTATACTAGTGGGGGATCTCAACCTTTCTTTATCAGAACTAGATAAATTGAACCACAAAACAAACAAAGAAGTTAAGGAAGTAAATAAAGTTTTAGAAAAGCTAGATATGATAGACCTTTGGATAAAACTGAATGAGGATAGAAAGGATTATACTTTTTTCTCAGCAGTACATGGAACCCATACAAAAATATTAGGTCATAAAAACCTCAAAATCAAATGCAGAAAGACAGAAATAGTAAATGCATTTTTTTCACATCATGATGCAATAAAAATTACATGTTATAAAGAGCCAGGAAAAATAGACCAAAAATTATTTAGAAACTTAAATAATATAATCCTAAAGAATGAGTGGGTGAAACCACTAATCATAGATGCAATTGATAATTTCATCTAAGACAATGACAATAATGAGATAACATAGCAAAATTTATGGGATGCAGCCAAAGAAGATCTTAGGGAAAAATTTATATCTCTAGATGTTACTTGAGTAAAATAAAGAGAAGCTCAATGAATTGGGTATGTATCTAAAAAAGCTAGAAAAAAAAACAATTTAAAAATCCCCAATTAAATGCAAAATTAGAAATTTTTAATATAAAAGGGGAGATTAATCAAACTGAAAGCAAGAAAACTATTGAACTAATAAACAAAACTAAGTTAATTTTATGAAAAAACTAACAAAATAGATAAACCTTTAGTTAATTTGATTAGAAAAAAGAAAGAAAATCAAATTGCTAGTATCAAAAATGAAAGGGTTGAACTTCCCACCAATGAAGAGGAAATTGGAGCAATAATTAGGAATTATTTTGCTTAACTGTATGCCAATAAATCTGATAATCTAAATGAAGTGAATGAATACTTACAAAAATATAAATTTCCCAGATTAACAGAGGAGGAAATAACTTACTTAAATAGTCTCATTTTAGAAAAAGAAAATGAACAAACTATTACTCAACTTCCTAAGAAAAAATCTATAGGGCCAGATGGATTTACAAGTGAATTTTATCAAACATTTAAAGAATACTTAATTCTAATACTATGCAAAGTATTTTGGAAAATAAGGAAAGGAGTCCTACCAAATTCCTTTTATGAAACAAATACAGTGCTGATACCTAAACCAGGTAGGATCAAAACAGGGAAAGAAAATTATAGATCAATTTTTCTAATGTATATTGATGAAAAATTCTTAAATAAATACCAGAAATGCAAGGCTAGTTCAATATTAGGAAAACTATTAGCATAATTGACTATATAAATAACCAAACTAACATAAATCATATGATTATTTCAATAGATGCAAAAAAAGCATTTGACAAAATCCAAGATCCATTCCTTTTGAAAACACTAGAAAGCATAGCAATAAATGGAGTTTTCTTTAAGATGATCAGTAGCATTATATGTAATGATATTAAATTAGAAGCATCCTCAATTAGATCATAGGTGAAATAAGGTTGTCCACTATCACCATTACTACTCAATATTGTATTAGAGATGTTAGCTTTATTAATAAGAGAAGAAAAAAAAAGAATTAGAAAAGGTAACAAAGAAACCAAATGATCACTCTTTGCAAATAATATAGTATACTTAGATAATCCTACAGAATCAACTAAAAGCCTACTAGAAACAATTAACAATTTTAAAAAGTTGCAGGATACAAAATAAATCCACATAAATCATTAGCATTTCTTTATGTTACCAAAAAAGTTTAGTAGCAATAGATACAAAAAGAAATTACATTTAAAATAACTGTAGATAATATTAAATATTTGGTAGTCTACCTGCCAAGACAAAGTCAGGAACCATATGAACACAATTATAAAATACTTGCTACACAAATAAAATCAGATTTAATCAATTGGAAGAATATCAAGTGCTCATGAGTAGGCCTAGCTAATATAATAAAGTGACACTTCTATCACAATTAATCTACTTATTCAGTAGCATACCAATCAAATTGCCAAGAAGTTGCTTTATAGAAGTAGAAAAAATAATAGCAAAGTTCATCTGGAAAAAAAAAGTCAGGAATTTCAACAGAATTAATGAAAAAATGCAAATAAAGGTGGCCTAGCTGTCCCAGATCTAAACGTATATTATAAAGCATTGATCATAAAAACTATTTGGTACTGGCTAAAAAACAGAGTAGTTGATCAGTGGAATAGGTCAGATTCACAAGACACAATAGTCAATGAATATAGTAGTCTACTGCTTGATAAATCCAAAGATCCCAGCTACTGGAATAAGAACTCATTAGTTGACAAACATTGCTGAGAAAATTGGAAAATAGTATGGCAGAAAGTAGGCATTGACCAATACCAATACCCTATATCAAGTTAAGGTCAAAATGGGTTTGTGATTTAAATATAAAGAATGATATTATAAGCAAATTAGAAGACCAAAAGATAGTTTACCTCTCTGATCTGTAGAAAAGGATAGAATTTATGGCCAAAGAAGAACTAGAGTATAGTATGAAATGTAGCATGGATAATTTTGATTATATTAAATTAAAAAGGTTTTGTACAAACAAAATCAGGGCAGACAAGATTAGAAAGGAAGCAGAAAACTGAAGGAAAATCCTTTACATCCAAGGTTCTGATAAAGGCCTCATTTCTTTTCTTTTTTTTTTTTTTAAATAATTATAACTTTTTATTGACAGAACCCATGCCTAGGTAATTTTTTACAGCATTATCCCTTGCACTCACTTCTGTTCCGATTTTTCCCCTCCCCTCTTCCCCCCTCCCCCCAGATGGCAAACAGTCCTATACATGTTAAATATGTCACAGTATATCCTAGATACAATACATGTGTGCAGAACTGAAGAGTTCTCTTGTTGCAAAGGAAGAATTGGATTCAGAAGGTAAAAATAACCCGGGAAGAAAAACAAAAATGCAAACAGTTTACATTTATTTCCCAGTGTTCTTTCTTTGGGTGTAGCTACTTCTGTCCATCCTTGATCAATTGAAACTGAGTTAGATCTTCTCTTTGTCGAAGACATCCACTTCCATCAGAATACATCCTCATACAGTATCATTGTTGAAGTGTATAATGATTTCCTGGTCCTGCTCATTTCACTTAGCATCAGCTCATGTAAGTCTCTCCAAGCCTCTCTGTATTCATCCTGCTGGTGATTTCTTACACAACAATAATATTCCATAACATTCATATGCCACAATTTACCCAACCATTCTCCAATTGAAGGGCATCCATTCATTTTCCAATTTCTAGCCACTACAAAATGGGCTGCCACAAACATTTTGGCACATACAGGTCCCTTTCCCTTCTTTAGTATCTCTTTGAGGTATAAGCCCAGTAGTATAAAGGCCTCATTTCTAAAATATATAGAGAATTGATTCAAATTTATAAGGATACAAGCCGTTCAAGAAACTGGAAACTGAGTGGATGCCCATCAGTTGGAGAATGGCTGAATAAATTATAGTATGTGAATGTTATGCAACATTATTGTTCTATAAGAAACGACCAGCAGGATGATTTCAGAAAGATCTGGAGATTTACATGAACTGAAGCTAAGTGAAGTGAGCAGAACCAGGAGATAATTGTACACAGCAACAATAAGATTATATAGTGATTAATTCTGATGAACATGCCTCTTTTCAACAGTGAGATGATTCAGGGCAGAAAGGACTGTGGGGACTGAGGATGGATCACAGCACAATTTTTTGCACTTTTTTTTATTGTTGTTTGTTTGTTTTTTGTGTTCTTTCTCATTTTTTTCCTTTTTGATCTGATTTTTTTTGTACAGCATGATAATTGTGGAAATATGTATAGAAGAATTGTACACATTTAATATATATTGGACATATGCCTTGCATGTAACTTAATATTTTTATTATTGTTGTTGTTGTTTATCCTTTGGTTATTTTTGAAGAGGATCAATAACATCATGGAGTGATATCTTGACTTGTTTGTATATTGGATTTAAATGAGGTAGAGTTGTACAATCACCAACCTCACTCTCTCTTCCCAAGTTATATCTTCATGGTTACTGGAACAAATGATTCTTGTCATTTCATCCCACTGAGAGAAATCTTTACATACTTGGAGTACACATCCTGTTAACTCACTGATGGATCTGAATCTGTAGATTATCCTCAATGTGATTTAACCCCTCTACCAAGATGGCTTTATTGGGATGTGGTCACTGTGCATGCTGCAGCTTCTAGGAGCCACAGATGAAAGTCTGGGGTGGGATGGAGTGGAATGGAGTCCTCCCAATGTCTTCCTTTATAGAGGACTGAAACTGAACTCTCAGATCATTCCACCTGCCCTGTCTGGTTTCAATATGTAATAAGATGGCCCTTCCCACTGGATGCTCCCCCATATCCTATTCCTTCCCCATCAAATCTACTTTCATATGTCCTTTTGTATGTATAATCTTATTGTTGCTGTGTACAATGATCTCCTGGTTCTGCTCACTTCACTTAGCGTCAGTTCATGTAAATCTCTCCAGATCTTTCTGAAATCATCCTGATGGTCGTTTCTTATAGAATAATAAGTATATTGAAAATACTGACAACCTCTAGAATTTTTAACAATTAGAATCATGAGTCTAATTTCTAGAATCCATTACAGAATTTGCAGTCAGACAAACCCAGTTTGACAATATAGCTCAGCAGCTGATTGACCCCCAAAGTCAAGATGTCAGGAACTGGAAGCAATGCAGTAGTTTTATCAATTGACTATGCTGAATTTGAAAATAAATTTGATTGGGCTAATGCTTTGTAGAAACTCTTGATTGATCCCACTCTTTCCAGAGATGAGGTGGTACAGGGGAAAATGTGCTCCCAGTGGGGGAAATATTTTGTAACTTCTGTTCTTATATATATTAACAATAGCTGACCCTTTGTAAAAGCTCATCTATGTTAATTGGTTAAATGGCCCTTGCCTGAAAAAAGACTAGTTAACATTAACTCAAGATGATAGCATTAGAGAAGTTGAAGTCAACTCAACTCCTCAAAAGTATCATTGGAATCCTGAAGGGGAGAGGTGTTCTTGCCCTAGAGAACCTGAAACACTCAGAGGTTAAAAACTACATTAGAATTATTTCCTTTTTGACTCGGTAATGAGGAGAACTGAAAAAAAAAACTATATGTTATGAATAGATTAGAAAACCACCAATTTTAGCTTGAAGGCATCTTGGGATGTCTTGATCACCACAGACATTTAGGCAAATGTCCTATTGTTGTTATTACAGGGATGGCACTGCTCATACATCAGCTTTAGTGAGGTCCTATCTGGCAAGCAGTCATTATTGTTTGGAGATGGAGGGTTCTTGACTTGGTCCATACACTCCCACTGGAGGTTAGAAAAAATGATTTCTTACAATTCCAGTAGACTTGGGATAGAAAATGCCATCTGCATCCAGAGAGAAAACTACAGAGAATGAATGCAGATTGAAGCATACTATTTTCACCTTTAAAAAAAAAAAAAGTTTGGCTTTTTTTCTTGTGGTTTTTCTTTTTTGTTCTGATTTTTCTTTCACAACATGAATAATATGGAAATATGTTTTAAATGGTTGCACATATATAACATATCATATTTCTTGCTGTCTTGGAGAGGGAAGAGGTAAGGAAGGGGAGGGAGTTTTGGAGCTCAAAGTCTTACAAAAATGAATGTTGAAAGTTATCTTTAATGCTCCAAGTCATTATTAATCAGAGAAATGCAAATTAAGACAACTCTAAGATACCACTACACACCTGTCAGATTGGCTAAGATGACAGGAAAAAATAATGATGATTGTTGGAGGGGATGCGGGAAAACTGGGACATTGATGCATTGTTGGTGGAGTTGTGAACGAATCCAACCATTTTGGAGAGTAGTTTGGAACTATGCTCAAAAAGTTATCAAACTGTGCATACCCTTTGATCCAGCAGTGTTACTACTGGGATTATATCCCAAAGAGATTATAAAGAAGGGAAAGGGACCTGTATGTGCACGAATGTTTGTGGCAGCCCTTTTTGTAGTGGCTAAAACTGAAACTGAATGGATGTCCATCAGTTGGAGAATGGTTGAATAAATTGTGGTATATGAAAATTATGGAATATTACTGTTCTGTAAGAAATGACCAACAGGATAATTTCAGAAAGGCCTGGAGAGACTTACATGAACTGATGCTGAGTGAAATGTGCAGGACCAGGAGATCATTATATACTTCAACAACAATACTAGATGATGACCAGTTCTGATGGATCAGGCCATCCTCAGCAACAAGATCAACCAAATCATTTCTAATGGAGCAGTAATGAACTGAACTAGCTATACCCAGAAAAAGAACTCTAGGAGATGACTAAAAACCATTACATTGAATTCCCAATCCCTATATTTATGCACACCTGCATTTTTGATTTCCTTCACAAGCTAATTGTACAATAATATAGAGTCTGACTCTTTTTGTACAGCAAAATAATGTTTTGGTCATGTATACTTATTGTGTATCTAAGTTATATTTTAATATATTTAACATCTACTGGTCATCCTGCCATTTAGGGGAGGGGGTGGGGGGGGTAAGAGGTGAAAAATTGGAACAAGAGGTTTGGCAATTGTTAATGCTGTAAAGTTACCCATGTATATATCCTGTAAATAAAAGGCTATTAAATAAAAAAAAAAAAAAAAAGAAAGTTATCTTTACATATAATTTGAAAAAATAAAATACTATTGGATTAAAAAATGACTTCTTAGATATTGCCCTTTTTCTGGATCATATCTGAGATTTCATTGGTATAGGGAACTTTGGGTCTATTGTGTATCATGTATTATAATGAAGATTGGCAATATCTCTACCCCAGGACAGTAAGATATTAAGTGACTTGCCATAGTCATCCAACCATTACCTGTCAGAAGTGTTACCTAGTCATACTGACTCTAACATGCTTTAAAAAAAGTTCCATAATATTAAAACATAAGTTTTCAATCTTGATGACACTTCATTGTCCTTTCTGTAGTTTTTTGGTTTCCTTTTCTTTTGCCTATTTCTCTCCTTTACATAATGCAGAATGTAATCATGTGAGTTTTAAATTGCTTTTAAAAGTTGATGCTACTCTACTAAAAGCCAGATACTTCATAAGCGTGTCAGCTAAAGGTCTCTCCACTAGTGAGCCAGAAGTTTTTGCTGTCATATCTGTCCAGTAAATTTGAGCAGAAACTGTAATAGATGTAAGCGGTCCTATTCCCACAGAAATGAATGGCAGCATCTAGGGAGAGACAACTGTTCCAAAAGCTTTTGGCTACCAGTGATCTACAAGTTAGCAGGATGGAGGAAGGGCCCAGATCCAGACTTCTGTCGGCCTAATTTTATATCTGTGGAAGCACAACACAAAATCCAGTTCTTTGAATGCCTCTCTGTGATGGTTAGTAAGCCAAGTGCATTCCAGACTTTTATGCTGGTGGACTCTCCTGGGAAGGACATACTACTTGTACATCTCTGTGTGCTCTTTTCTCTTCCCAAATCATCTGTTCTAGATTTTAAAAAATTAAGAGCTAAGGTTTTAAAAAATAATTAAGATCTTTTCCTAAAAAAGAAAAAGAATCACACTTAAAACTCATTTATTTGAATTAAAATGATAGTTTAGCTGAAAAAAAAGGGAAAGCAAGAAGTTCTTATTGTTATTTCAGCACTGTCTTCTGTAGAAATAATATGTCTTCCTTTATCTGCCTATTGTTATTTTAGTTTCATCGTGACATTTTGCTAAGCCAGATAAACAAACATATATTGAATATTTAAGAAGTAGGATGGCACAGTAAATAGGGCACTAGGCTTGAATTAAAGAAAACCTGGGTTCAAATCCTACCTTATATTAGTTGTGTGACTCTGGGCAAGTTATCTAATCTCTGTCCTAATTTCCTTATCTATAAAATGAGGGTGCTAAACTTAATGATTTCCAAAATTCTTCTTGTTATAAATGTATGTTCCTAGGATGTCATGCTTAGCATCAAACTAGGTCCTGGGTAGAGGCAGGGGTGAGAGAGGAAGATGCAAAAAAATATACAGGGTAGTCCTTGTCACTAAGGAGCCTACAATCTGATCTGGAAGACAAAAGATAAAACATCTGGGCTGTTGATGTATAAAGCAATAAATAATCAAATGCCAAAGGATATTTTACAGATAGTAAATGTGATAGATAGATCAAAGGAGGAACTGACCAATAATCGGAGTTGGGTTAAGGATAAATAGAACCATGAGCAATGGGTCCAAGACACAAAGAAGCCGATTTAGGTTTCCTAACAAAACTTCCCAACAATTAGATATAGCCTAAAGTAGAATGAATTACCTTGTAATATAAGTTCCTCCTCATTGGAGGCCTTCAGGTAAAAGCTATTCATTTGTTAGATATAACAGCATCATAGATTTGAAGTACCTTTGAGGGTCACCTTCTCCAACCCATCTCATTTTACAAATGAGGAAACTGAAACTCATAGGTGGCTTATCCAAGGACTCACAAGGAGAATTAGGATTTGAATCCAGGTTCTTTGACTTTAAATTCTACAACCTTTCTACTGTATCACATCATTTCTTGCTATTTCATATATTTTCTAGTGAGGAATTATTTTTTAGGAATGAGTTATATTAGATCAATGATCTGTATAGCTTGTGGTTCAAATCCAGCCTATGGCTTGCTTTTGTATGATCCATGGTTTAAAAGTTAATTAAAATAAAAACAAAACCCACCATTTTTAGCTTACAGGCTACACACACACACACACACACACACACACACACACACACACAAAGGTGGTAGGCTGGATTTTACCCACAGACGATAGTTTCCTAATTCCTGAATTAGATGGTCATTAATGTCCTTTATTACTCTCAAATTCTATGATTCTATGAGTTAGGTTCCAAAGGAAGCATGAGACTGGGACAATTGGAGGGAGCTGGAAAGATTTATTCTTGGCATAGCAAATATTATTTTTCTAATGATATGACAGTGCTAAAATGCTTTTGATTAAGGGTATATCAGGCTGTGCAGGAAAAAAAAATATTACAGGTTGGTCTACTCAGGCACAATCTCCAAAAACTTTAAGCATTATGAATAACAGGTTGGTCTACTCAGGCACAATCTCCAAAAACTTTAAGCATTATGAATAATGATGTCTTTCAATATGCAGTAGAATGTAAGCTCTTGGAGGCAGGGATTATTTCATTTTTTTGTTTTTTATAGCACAATCTCTGACATAATAGACCCAATATATTCTGAATGAATGAATGGGCAATAGTTGGGAGACAAGTAGTGATGGCAAAAGCAAAAACAGTGAGTATGGAGGGAAAGAATTGGGTTGACAGGTTTTGGTTTTTGGGTTTTTTTTTTTTTTGGCAACTATGAATGGGACAAACACACATAAGTTTCCTTTTATTGGTTCTATTCCTGCCTGCAAAATATATTGGTGATTCCTTGAATTTTATAGGTTCAAAGTCTTTCTATAATTTCACTATCACAGAAGTTGTGGCATTTATTGTTAATCTTTTTTTACTCCATCCACTTCTCAGTTTTCACTTTTATTTTTTTTTTATTTTTTTTTTTAGTTTTCACTTTTAAAAAAAATATAGACCTTCTACTTCATTCTTCTCTGTCTGTTTTTCCCTTTTTATATGTCTCATTATTATGATGTCTGCCTCTCTCTTTTTTTTTTTTTTTTTTAAGAGAGAGAGAATGAAAAACTAACCATTCTGGTTTATGGAGCAAGCACTGCAACTTGTACTTAGAGAAAACAGCATGAAAGGCACCCTCAAATCAGCCTATAAAGACAAATTTAGATGGTGAGAGTCTCCTCTCTCTGACAAAATAACTGAAGGCCTTGGGACAAAAGGCCAATATGGGGAAAGACCCAGGCAAATATTGTGGAATGGCTACCACTGAAGGATGGAGAAAGGCAGGGTTAGGAAGGGAAGGCCCTTCAGGATGCAAATGCCTGAGATAAGGATGAAGTGCACTTGGAAGTTTCCTGTTTTTAAAAACTATTTTTGCTACTAGGAGCTAAGCTCAGTTGTTTCTACCTTTTAAGGAATACTAGTGCTGTCATCATCCCCTAAATTTTGATAGTGTTGATCCCAGATTCTAGATGCTGAAAGTTTAGGTTCATGGAATACCCTTTTAAGAAGTAGAAGATTTTTTAGGAATATTACCTTCTTCTATCTGTCTTTAACAGGAAAGTATAACCCCCGTCCCAAAGTCCATCAATATGGAACTTTCTCCTTATTGATACAGATAAGACCCTTCCCTACATAAAGGTGAAAGAACTCCAGACTTTGCCAGTTCCACTTTGGAACAACTTTTTCAAGGTGAGTCTCTTTGGGGGAATTCATCAATTTTTGAATTCCAGTTTTGAAAAAGAAGATGAAAGAAGTCACCCCCATTTTGTGTTGCTGATGGAAAAGAGTAGAAAGACATGAGAAGAACTGTCAGTCTCTCTCATATCCCTATTCTACCTTGCTACATCAGAATCTGCTGGAAGTTTCTCTTTGAGTAAGATCTAAGACATTCTCTCTTGGCTGAACCAAATCATCTGTCTCCCAATAGGAAAACTCCTTTATTTAATATTGTCTGGTATATATTCTCCTATATAAATCTTCTCTGCTTTCTGTTTTTCCTACCAATTGAGTAAATAGATTTCTTTCTTTTTTTTTTTTTATTTACAATGTATCTTCCTTTTGGAGTTAGTTTTTCATAGGAAAGGGGTCAAGTTCCTCTTACCTTCAGAAATGATAAAACAATTGGAAACCATTAAAATCAATACAAAGTATATATTGTAGACTCACCCAATATAGCCCTATTTATAAAGTGAGTCTACAATATATACTGTTTGCTGACTTTAATGAGTTGATTGGTGTGTCAGACAAAGATAAACAATTCAAACTGAAAGAGTCTGAGATTAATGTTTTATGCTTTAAGATATTTATGCCCACCAATCTTGGATTGTTCTAATTTTTAAAATGAGCTTCTTTTATATAACACAGAATGGCATTGCCCAGCTATTTGTTTTTTGCTAGAATGTGTTCAGGTAAACCAGTATATAGATTCTTTAGGGATTATCATAGAAAATTCAACATTAACCTGAAAGTTTATATCAACCACATAGCTAGACTATTTTTAGAAAAAGGCTCATCTTCTAGTGTATTCATTAATTATTATTGCTCTGCACTTGGTCATATTTCCCAAATCTTTCTGTATTGTTAATGTTTAGCTCTTTTGTGTAGTGCATTTTAATCTTTAAAGTACTGTGCAGGCCAGAATTAATCTCAGGCAGAATTTTCCCATTTTGTAGATGGCAGAAGGAGAGGCTGACAGACTTGTCTGGGATTCCACTGGAAAATATTTTCAGAGCTGGGATTTTAAAGAGAAGTGACAGCTTCAAATATGCCAGCACAGTATTAAATAAAGATGATTGTGGTTCCTATTTACTCCTGAATCATAAACCCACTTGAACCTCTAGGACATTAAGTAAATAAAGCAATACTTTGGTGTGAAATTTTTGTTTTTTCATTGAGACTAAATTTTTTAAAAAGCTATCCACTAGCTATGTTGCTTAGTCTTGATTAGAACAATAAAATATTCAGTGATTAAGTCCTTGTTATCAAGAATCTGATGATATACTTTTCTCTGTCTGAGTCTGGATGGGAGCTCCTCCTCCTCCCCTCCCTTGACCCACTTAGCACACAAATGGGCTTGTCAGGAATCCCTACCGTTGTTGCTTTCTTTCTTTCTTTCTTTCTTTTTTTTAATTAAAGACAATAGATGGTGACTTCTATAGTGGAAGGAAAAAAGAAAATTAATAAAAACAGGCATGTACAACACTTATTGGCAACAGGTAGCTTTCTGACAGACCTAGCAGTGTGTAATCATAACATGCCAAAACATTAGCAAGAAAACTACTCATGCATGACATTCATGTCCAGGCTTTGCCAGCAGATATCAAGGGTCTCTTAGGGATGGCTTCCTTTCATAGCAGCACCTGAAACACAGCAAACTCTGCAGTTTTGCTTGGTGAGAGGGATGTATAGTCAGGGCATCGCAAAGCCAAATGACCTGATGCCATATGTGATTCTTTAAGCAAGTGACTTTTTGGCCAAAATGTAAACCCTCTCTACAGACCAAAAGGGAGTTTCTCTGCATAGCTGGCATGATTGACTCCTCTTAGAGCTGAGCTATTCTTCATGAAGACATAGTGCTAAACCTTTTTCCCACCTCCCACCCATTCTTTATCAGGTATTTGATCCTTCCATACATATTTTGATAACTAGTTCTCAACTGACCAACAAAGGGAAATCATGGGATGTCTTGGATTTTATTTTTATTTTATATTTTTAAATTTATTTTTTAACCCACATTGTTTTATGAATCATGCTAGGAGAGAAAAATCAGCGCAAAAGGGAAAAACCATGGGAGAAATAAAAAAAAACAACAAAAAGAAGTGAACATAGCACGTGCTGATTTACATTCAATTTCCTTATTTCTTTTTCTGGATGCAGATGGCATTTTCTGTCCAAAGGCTATTATAAATGTTTTGGATCACTGAACTACTGAGAAGGACCAAGCCTTTCGAAGTTGATCATCATGTATTCTTGCTGTTATTGTGTACAATGTATTCCTGATTCTGCTTGCACTTTCTAAAAGCAGCTTGTTCAATATTTTTTATAGAATAATATTTTATTACCTTTATATACCACAATTTGTTCAGCTATTCCCCAATTGATGGGCATGTACTCATTTTCCAATTCTTTGCTAAAAAAGAGCTGCTACAAACATTTTTACACATGTGAGTTCTTTTTCCTCCTTTATATTTTCCATGGGATATAGACCGAATAATGGCACTGCAAGCTCAAAGGATATACATAGTTTTATTGCCCTTTGGGCATAGTTTCAGATTGGTCTCTGGAATGGTTGGATCATTTTACAACTCCACCAACAATGTATTAGTGACCCAGTTTTCCCACATCTCTTCCAATATTTATCACTATCTTTTCCTGTCATCTTAGCCAATCTGAAAGGTGTGAGGTAGTATCTCAGAGTTGTTTCAATTTGGATTTATTTAATCAATACTGATTTAGAGCATTTTGCATATAATTATAGATGGCTTTAATTTCGCCATCTGAAAATTATTCGTATCCTTTGATCATTTATCAACTGGGAATGACTTGTATTCTTATAAATTTGACACATTTCTTTATATATTTTAGACATGAGACCTTTATCAGAAATACTGTCTGTAAAGATTTTCTTTCCCAGTTTTGTATTTCCTTTTAAATCTTATTTCTGTTGGTTTTATTTGTTCAAAAACCTTTTAATTTAATATAATCAAAGTTGTTTACTTTACCTTTCATAATGTTCTCTAGTTCTTCTTTGGTCATAAATTTCTTCCTTCTCCAAAGTTCTGATAGGTAAATTATTCCGTGTTCTTCTAATTTGTTTATGATATGCTTTATGTCCAAATCATGTATTCATTTTGATTTTATTTTGGTATAGAGTGTGGAATGTAGGTCTATGCTGAGTTTCTGATATATTATTTTCCAGTTTTCCCAACAACTTTTGGCAAATAGTGAATTCTTATTCCAGAAGTTGGAGTTTGGGGGTTTATCAAATACTAGACTGCCATTGGCCTTGATTGTTGTGTTATGTGCATCTAATCTGTTCCACTGATCAATCATTCTATTTCTTAACCAGTAAAAACTGATTTTGATGAATGCTGCTTTATAATATACTTTTAGGTTCAGTACAGGTAAGTCACCATTCTTTGTATTTTTTTTTATTAATTCCCTTGATATTCTTGATCTTTTGTTCTTTCAGATGAATTTTATTATTATTTTTTTCTAGTTCCATAAAAATATTTTGCTAGTTTGATTGATATGGCATTGAATAAACAGAATTATTATTTTTATTATATTAACTCAGCCTAGTCATGAACAATTGATATTTTTCCAGTTGTTTAGATCTGACTTTATTTGTGTGAGAAGTGTTTTGTAATTGTGTTCATATAGTTCTTGCCAGATAGACTCTCAAGTATTTTATTTTGTCTATAGTAATTTTAATGGAATTTCTCTATCTCTTGCTTCTGGGCTTTGTCAGTAATATACAGAAATGCTAATGATTTGTGGGTGTTTTATTTTTTATCCTTCAACTTTGCTAAAGCTGTGAATTGTTTTAAGTGGGTTTTTGGATGATTTTCTAGGATTCTCTAAGCATATCATCATATCATCTGCAAAGAGTGATAGTTTTATTTTCTCATTGCCTATTCTAATTCCTTTAATTTCTTTTTTTCTTTTCTTAATGCTAAAGCTAACATTTCTAGTACAATGTTGAATAATAGGGTATACTTGTTTCATCCTTGCTTGGGAATGCAACCAGTTTCTTTCCATTACAAATAATGCTTGCTGTTAATTTTAAATAGATACTCCTTATTATTTTAAAGAAAGCTTCCTTTATCCCTATGCCCTCTCGTATTTTTTAATAGGAATAGGTACTGTGTTTTGTCAAAAGTTTTTTCTGCATCTATTGAGATTATCATATGATTTCCATTGGTTTTGTTATTGATATGGTCGATTATGGTAATAGTTTTCCTGATATTGAACCAGCCCTGCATTCCTGGTTTAATCTCATTTGGTCATAGTGTTAATACAAGTTGCTATAATCTCTTTGCTAATATTTTATTTAACACTTATACATCAATATTCATTAGGGGGATTGATCAGTAATTTTATTTCTCTTTTTTAGCTCTTTCTGGTTTAGGTATCAGTGCCATGTTTGTGTCATAAAAAGAATTTGGCAGTACTTCTTTTTTTACCTATTTTTCCAAATAGTTTACATATTATTGAAATTAATTGGTCTTTAAATGTTTGGTAGAATTCACTTGTGAATCCATTGGCCCTGGAGATTTTTTCCTTAGGGAGTTCATTAATGACTTTTTCAATTTCTTTTTCTAAATTGGGACTATTTAAGAAATTTATTTCCTCTTCTGTTAATCTGGGCAATTTATAATTTTGTAAATATTCATCCATTTCAGTTAACTTGTCAGACTTGCTGCCATACAGTTGGGCAAAATAGTTCCTAAAAATTGCTCTAATTTCCTTTTCATTGGCAGAAAGTTCATCCTTTTCATTTTTGATGCTGGTGATTTTTTTTCTTTTATTTTTCTGATCAAATTAACCAAAGGTTTATCTATTTGTTAGGTTTTTTCAAACCAACTCTTAGTTTTATTTATTAGTTCAATGGTTTTCTTAGTTTCTATTTAGTTGCATGCCTAATTCATTGATCTCCTCTTTCTCAATTTTACTCATGTACTATTTAGAAATATAAAATTTTCCCTATGAACTGCTTTGGCTGCATCTGATAGGTTTTGGTATGTTGTTTCATTATTGTCATTCTCTTGAATGAACTTAGGGATTATTTCTGTGATTTGTTGTTTGGCCCACTCATTCTTTACAATTAGATTATTTAATTTTCAACTGGTTTTTAGTCTATCTTTCCCTGACCCTTTATTGAAAATAATTTTTATTGCATTGTAGTCTGGAAAAGAAGCATTTACTATTTTTGCCTTTCTACATTTGATTGTAAGGTTTTTATTCCCTAATACATGGTCAATTTTTGTGTAGATACCATGTACTGCTGAGAAAAAGGTGGGTGTGTTCCTTTCTGTCCCTATTCAATTTTCTCCAGAGGTCAATCATATCTAGGCTATCTAGAATCTTATTAACCCCCCCAGTTTCTTTCTTGTTTATTTTGTGGTTAGATTTATCTGATTCTGACAATTCTCAGATGAAGAAATTGAAACTATTTCTAGCCATATGAAAAGATGCTCCAAGTCATTATTAATCAGAGAAATGCAAATTAAGACAACTCTAAGATACCATTACACACCTGTCAGACTGGCTAGAATGACAAGGAAAGATAATGCGGAATGTTGAAGGGGATGTGGGAAAACAGGGACACTAATACATTGTTGGTGGAATTGTGAATACATCCAGCCATTCTGGAGAGCAATTTGGAACTATGCTCAAAAAGTTATCAAATTGTGCATACCCTTTGATCCAGCAGTGTTTCTACTGGGATTATACCCCAAAGAGATCATAAAGTAGGGAAAGGGACCTGTATGTGCCAAAATGTTTGTGGCAGCCCTGTTTGTAGTGTGGCTAGAAACTGGAAAATGAATGGATGCCCATCAATTGGACAATGGTTGGATAAATTGTGGTATATGGATGTTATGAAATATTATTGTTCTGTAAGAAATGACCAGCAGGAGGAATACAGAGAGGCTTGGAGAGACTTACATGAACTGATACTAAGTGAGATGAGCAGAACCAGGAGATCATTATGTACTTCAACAATGATACTGTATGAGGATGTATTCTGAAGGAAGTGGATTTCTTCGACAAAGAGATCTAACTCAGTTTCAATTGATCAATGATGAACAGAAGAAGCTATACCCCAAAAAAGAACACTGAGAAATGAATGTAAACTGTGCATTTTTGTTTTTCTTCCCAGATTAGTTTTACCTTCTGAATCCAATTCTTCCTGTGCAACAAGAGAACTTTTCTGTTCTGCACACATATATTGTATCTAGGATATACTGTGACATATTTAACATGTATTGCCTGCTTGGCATCTGGGGGAGGGAGTGGATGGAGGGAGAGGAAAAGTCGGAACAGAAGTGAGTGCAAGGGATAATGTTGTAAAAAATTACCTAGGCATGGGTTCTGTCAATAAAAAAGTTATAATTATGAAAAAAAATAAATAAAAATGAAGGGGCAATTCTAAAATAAAAGATTTATTTTATTCTGAGAGTGAAAGATTGATATATCTCACTGGAATAGTTTTACTGTCTATTTCTTCCTGTAACTGGCTTAAAATCTTCTCTAGGAATTTGCCTGCTCTACCACTTCGTGCAAACACATTTAGGTTCACTATTCACTATTTATGATACCCTTTATCAAGATGTACTTTCTTTCCATATATCTTTTAATAAGATCTATTTTTACTTTTGCTTTATCTGAGATCAGAATTGCTACTTCTTTCTTTTACTTCAGCTGAAGCATAATAAATTCTGTTGCAGTCTTTTACCTCTATTCTGTATGTCATTCTGTGTCAAATATGTTACTTGTAAACATATTGTAGGATTCTGTTTTTTAATCCATTCTATTTACTTCAGTTTTATGTGAGAGAGAGAGAATCATATTCACTTATGATTACCAGCTCTGTATTTCCCTCCATCCTATTTTCTCTTCTGTATCTACTTTTGTTCTCTTTCCATCTTGTGTTTAGTCATATGTATTTTTTACCCATCCCACCCTCTATCTTATCTCCTATCACCTGTCCCTCCTTCTCTTAGTAGTGTTTTAACCCACTCCACCCACTACCCTATCTTCTATCAAGAGGATTCCCCCTTACAATTTTCCCTAGTGTTTCTGCCCTTCATTTCTAGTCTGTCCCTCCTTTTTTTTCCCTTTCTCCTCCTACTTGTTTATAGTTAGATAAATTTGTATACCCAACTGAATGATTAATTTATTACCTCTTAGAGCCAAAACTGATGAGATCAAGCCTCAGACAATGCTCATCACACTTTCTTCTTTCCCTTGATTGTAAAAGGTCTTTTGCACCTCTTCATGTGAACTAATTTTTCCATTATGCCTCCCCTTTTCTCTTTTTCCATCTCCTAATGTTTTTTTTAATGTCATCACATCAGAGGCCATTCACAATCACACCCACCATCCATGTGATGCCCCCCTCTGTCTGCCCCAGTGAAAGATACAGTTCTCAAGAGTTACAGATATCATTTCCCCATCTAAGGATATGAACAGTTTAACCTTTAAATAATATCTATTTTTCCATGTTTACTTTTCTATGCTTCTCTTGAGTCCTGTGTTTGTAAATTAAAATTTCTGTTTAGTTTTTTCAATAGAAGTAATTGAAAATCTCTTACTTCATTGAAGCTCCATCACCTGTCTTGAAAGATGATGCTGAATCTCACTGGGTAGTTAATTCTTAGATGTAACTGTAGGTTCTTTGCTTTCCAGAATATAGTATTCCAGGCCCTCCACTCCTTTATTGTAGAAGCTGCCAGATCCTGGGTAATCTTGACTATTGCTCCTTGATATTTGAATTGTTTTTATCTGGCAGCTTGCAGTATTTTTTCTTTAAGATTGTAGTTCTGGAGTTTTGCAACAAGTTACTTGCAGTTTTCCTTGTGGGATCTCTTTCTGAAGGTAATCAATGGATTCTTTTAATTAATATTTCCCCTCTGTTTCTAGAATATTTGGGCAATTTTCTTTAGTTGATCACTTGTGGATTGCTATCCAGCTCTTTTTTTTTTTTTTTTTTTTTGTTTTTGGCCTTCAGGTAGGTCAGTAATTTTTAAAATTTTCAGATCATCTGTTTTTTCCAATGAGATAGGTCACATTTTCTTCCATTTTTTCATTCTTTTTAGTTTGTTTGACTGATTCTTGCTGTATCACAAAATCATTAGCTTCCATTTGACTTGTTCTAGTTTTTAATGTTTGATTTTCTTTAGTTAGCTTTTGTATATTTTTTCCATTTAGTTTATTCTACTGTTTAAGAATTTGTTTTCTTCAATTTTTTTCTTCCCTTTTCCAAGCTGTTGACTCTCTCATGTACATCTTTCATTTCCTTTCTCATTTTTTTCTTCTACTTCTTTTATTTGCCTTTTAAAGTCTTTTATGGGCACTTCCCAGAAACCTCTTTGGGTTTGAGACAAATTCGTATCACTCTTTGAGATTTCCTCTGTAGACATTCTATCCTCTTCTGAGTTTGTGTTTTGGTCTTCCCTGTCACCATAGTACCTTTCTATGGTCAAATTCTGTTTCTTGTTCCTTTTCTTTCCTTTTCTTTTGGTATTTCCTCTTATTTTACTTTTATGGTTGAACTCTGCTCCTAAGATAAAGATGGAACTATTCTAAGCTTCCTGTGCAAATGTGAGCCTTGCCTTTGAGCACAGGGGCCCCTTGTGTTTTCAGGGGAATAACTTTGCCTACTCTTTTCAGGAAACTCTGGAAAACCAGAGTTTGCTTTCTGAGCTAGGACTGGAAGCTGTTCCACTGATTTGTTCCTCTATTGAGCCAGGACTGAGGGTCTTTGTTGTTGATCTGCTGTGACTTAGACTCACTCATTGGCTTTCCTGGAATTTATCTGACCTGGGCTGAACACCCTTTTCACCCCAGTAAGACTGACTTTTCTTGAAGTTTTTTCAGTCTATCTTGAGCTAGAGAGTGTTTTTTTTTAAATACATACATACATACACACACACACACACACATATATATATATATATATATATATATATATATATATATCTTTTTATTTACAAGATTTATGCATGGGTAATTTTACCGCATTGACAATTGCAAAACCTTTTATTCCAACTTTTCCCCTCCTTCCCCTCACCCCCTCCCCTAGATGGCAGGTTGACCAGTACATGTAAAATATGTTAAAGTATAAATTAAATACAATATATGTATACATGTCCAAACAGTTATTTTACTGGAGAAAAAGAATCAGACTTTGAAATAGTGTACAATTAGCCTGTGAAGGAAATCAAAAATGCAGGCAGACAAAAATAGGGGGATTGGGAATTTTATGTAATGGTTCATAGTCATCTCCCAGAGTTCTTTCTCTGGGTGTAGTAGATTCAGTTCATTACTGCTCTATTGGAACTGATTTGGTTGATCTCATTGTTGAAGAGAGCCACGTCCATCAGAATTGATCATCATATAGTATTGTTGTTGGAGTATATAATGATCTCCTGGCCCTACTCATTTCACTCAGCATCAGTTCGTGTAAGTCTCTCCAGGCCTTTCTGAAATCATCCTGCTGGTCATTTCTTACAGAACAGTAATATTCCATAATATTCATATACCACAATTTATTCAGCCATTCTCCAATGGATAGGCATCCACTCAGTTTCCAGTTTCTGGCCACTACAAAGAGGGCTGCCACAAACATTCTTGCACATACAGGTCTCTTTCCTTTCTTTAAAATTTCTTTGGGATATAAGCCCAGTAGTAACACTGCTGGATCAAAGGGTATGCACAATTTGATAACTTTTTGAGCATAGTTCCAAATTGCCTGTAGAGTGGTTTTATTCCATCGGACTCTGTTCATAGACTTGGTTTCATGTGGTTTTTGAAGGAAACTTGGAGAACTTGAGCAGCTTCCTGACTTTACTCTGTCACCTTGATGTCTTGGATTTTAACTAGCCTTTGCAACATCATTGAATGTGATTAAATTAAAAGTAAATATTTACACTCTTTTATATTTAAAGTACACATAGAAAACAACTAATATGAGGGACTCAGTGAAACATGGGAAGGGTCCTACAAACTCTTAAAGATTAAAAAAAACAGTCATAAGAACAATATAAACAATGACTAAACTAATATAAATAAAACTAATACCAAAAGGCATTTGAACTCATTAAGTGCAAAGATAAACACATTTCCATCCCTTCAGGAGAGAATTGGAAAGACCATTGGTAGAGAATGCTGTATACTGTTAACACGGTAATGGTATTGTTTGCTTTTACTTGATTGTTTCTTTGGAGATGGAGTATATCAGATAATGATTGTGATATGGTGATATAAAAAACAAAGATAATCAATCAAAGAAAGATAGATTTCAATAGTAAAATGGGAAAATAGACATGGAGGGGTGGTAAGGGATGAAAAGGTATTTCTAGCATCTTCTAACCCAAAATATATTAAAAAAAATTTTTTTTAATGTTTAAGTATTTTGAGAGATTCATGATTTCATTGGTTTGGGTATTCCATCCCCACTTCCCAGTTTACCCCTAAATCTGATAGACCTACCCAAAGTACTAGAACCTTTTCTTATTCTTCTGGGGGAAAGGGAGGGAGATACTAGTGTATAATTCTAGATATTCATCTTTGAAAAGTTTAGTAAACCAAGATCTGTTTAGACTGGTGTATTTCTGGCTTACATCTGAAAGCTATCTTCAAGTAATTGTATGTAGAAACACCCCAGAATTTAAAAACAGAATGATGGTCTTTTAAGAGGGAGATAATATAAGGGAGGCTAATATGAAAATCTGAGAATGATCTTGAAAATAAAACCCCTGCCAGGACAAGAGCCTGCCTCTCATTCCTGCCATGATTGACTGATTTCTCTGCACTTTGATCCCTTGGCCCCAGTTCCTGTTTCTGATTCCTTTTGTTATTTTTGTTGAGCTGTTTTCAGTCATCTCCAACTTTTTGGGGACCCCATTTGAAATTTTCTTGTCAAAAATACTGGAATAGTTTGCCATTTCCTTCTCCAGCTCATTTAACAGATAAGGAAACTAAGGCAAACAAGGTTAAGTGATTTGCTTAGGATCGCACAACTTGTAAGTGTTTGAGTCCAGTTTGGAAATAAGGTCTTCCTGATTCCAGGATTGGAATCAATCATTGCCATCACCTAGCTTCCCTTGTTTCCTTCAGTCTTTCTTACTGGACACTGATTTATTTCCCTCTCTGCAAAGACAATATGATGTGCTGCATATGAAGTCAGAAGCTCCAGATTTGAATCCCTCTGCCATTCATTAGCTGTGTGACTTTTAGTAAGTCATTTAACAACAATCGGGTGGCACAAGATTTTGATACAGGTTGTTTTTTTGATTGTTGTTGCTACTTTTTTTTGTTTAGTTATTTGTTTTCTTTATCCCAAATTCAATGCTTTTAGGTACTGGCAAAATAGCCCACATTCAAAGTAAGTTATGTCATTATTATCATTATTTCTGATAATAATCATATTTAATATTGATTTTGAATCTCTGACTTTTCATGGTACATAGTACTATTTGAGTCCTCAAAATAATAATTTCCATATATTTTATGCAAGAAAAAAGCTAGCTTCCTTATACATTTACCCCATTTCTGTTCATAACATTTAGAATTTGAAATCTTAGTTAACTTTGATGTTTCTCTTTCATTTGTCCCCTTTATCTAACCAGTTATTAAGTTCTGTCTTCTTTTTTAAATAAATTTAAATTAAATAAATTTAAATAATTATCCCTTCTTTTCCATTACCATTTCCATCTCTTGCTTAGACCTCATTACTTTATGACTCAATGACTAAAATAATCTAACCTCTTCAAATTTCTTCTCTTTCCAACTACTTCTACACAAGTGTTAGACTAATTTTCCAAAAACACTGGTTTGACCATCTCATTCCATTATTTTAGAGATTGAAATACCTCTCCTGACGTGTCACTGGATTCAGATTGAAAGTACCATCCTAGTATTTAGGGCTGATTTCCATGATATAATCCTATATTAATTACCTAATCTTTTCTACTGTTCCTTAAAACGAATCTCTTGTCCCATTTATGTTGCTATTCAGTGGTTCAGTTGTGCTCACTTCTTCATGAGCACATTAAATTTGTTCATAAGGTTTTTCTTGGTAAAAATGTTGGAGTGATTTGCTGTTTCCTTTCTCTAGAAATCCGTGACTTAAACAGGGTCATATAGTTAGTAAATGTCTGAGGTTTAATTTGAACTTAGATCTTCCTGACTGGGCTCACTATTCTATCCACTGAGACACTAGTTGCCTCCAATTCTAGTTTTATCATTTTCTTATTTTCAGCTGATAATATTATCACCCTGTTGTAATTGGTGTAATTCCCTCTTTTTTTTCTAAATTCTTGACTAAAATGTAACTAAGAAAGTTAAGTAATTATTAAGTATGTACTAAAAAGCAAATACTATTTGTTATTCTCTCTTTCTAAATTATATTATATATATGAATAGAATCCTTTGAGGGTAGAGAACTGGGTGATTTTTCATCTTTACATTCCTAGAACTTATTTTGGCTTGGAAAATATAAACTATCAAAGTTTGTACAAGGCTTTAATGCATCTACAATCTCACGGATACAGGTACTCTGACCAGTGACAGACATAGTTATTCATTCCTCACCCTATCCTGACCATCATACCTTGTTCTTATTTATATTTCTAGTTGCATATTTTTGGGTCATGTTTTTAACACTGCTTCTGGTGCATAATTCTTTTTTTTTTTTTTTTTTTTGACAATAGCTTTTTAATTTCAAGATACATGCAAAGATAGCCCTCAACATTCACCCCTGCAAAACTCTGTGCTCCAAATCCTTGTCTTTCCCTTCCCTCTACCCTTCTCCCCCAGACAGCAAACAACACAATATATGCTAAACATGTGCAATTCTTCCACACATATCTCCATATTTATGATGTTGCATAAGAAAAATCAAATCAAAAAGGAAAAAAATGAGAAAGGGGAAAAAAAAATCAAGCAAAAACAACAAAAAAGATGAAAATACTATGCTGTGATCTTCATCCAGTCCCCATAGTCCTCCTTCTGGATGCAGATGACTCTCTTCATCTGCTTGATGATAACAGATAAGGATCTGAATTTGGCTTGAACCACCCGATTTCCAAAAAGAGTCATGTCCATCAAAGTTGATAATCATACAATCCTGCTGTGGGTGTGGTGCACAATTCTTTATAGATAAAATTCTGTAGTGAAGTTCCATCCACTATACATCTCTTTATCTTGCTTTGGGCGATCCCCAACTTACAAACATCAGTGTTAGAAAAATAGGCCTTTGTTTCTGGGAGAAGATTAGATATTTCAAAAATGTTGTGCCTTTTACACATTCAGTAAGTGTTTAATAAATGTTTATTGAGTTGAATTGCATAACTGTCATCAGTTTTGTTGGCTAATGTAGATTTGCATTCTGACTTCCCATATAAATTATCCATCTCTTTTGCAATATGAGAATAAAACAAATTATTCATTCTTTCTTTTCCTTCAGCGACAGCCCAATCCTTTCAATTATAGCTTTTAGGTACTACTGCATTTGATGTTCGGTTTTAACACTGATATTTTTTATGATGGCCTCTAGCTCTGCAGTGGAGCATTCTGTAATACTAAGCTAAAAAGACACGATTTCCATTTTCCAAGTCTTATCTGGCAGTATTATTTCTTGCTCTTGATTTTCTTTCTTTCAAATTTGTCAGTGGCAACACTTTATCTTCGTTTTTGATGTTAGCTCAGTGAGCCAAATGAGATTGGAATCTCAGTGACACTGAATTATAATCTCTTCTCTGGTACGGGTTTACCATGCACTATCAGACAAATAATTTATCCTCTCCATACCTTACTCTCCCCATTCATAAATCAAGAATGCATATGACCTCTAGTCCTCTCTAATAGTTTAATATTTAGTCATCAAATAAAGATAATTCTAAAATAAGTCCCGAAGTGACAATACCTATGCAAACATCTGAGTGATAATAACTTCTGAAGATTAATTCATTGACTTGAGAAGCAGAGACCTTAACATGCTTGCTGACCAGGCTGGTTTGGTCAGTTTTTGCAGAGTTGATAAAAATAAACAGCACAGCTTTTATTCAATGGCATAGCCATGTAAAGAGGAGGTATGCAGTAAATTAGGGGTATTAGCAGAGTGGCATATTATCCACTGAAGGTGCTGGAAGCATATTCTAGCTATAAGGATGTTTGATGGCCTTTGGTCAAGTATTCACACACAAGAGGCATGTACCAAATACAACAATCCGTATAGCCCCAAGGTAGAGTTTATAGTAGGTTTCTGTTTTCCTGCTTTCATCCATATGCATACAAGTGATAACATGTACTAAGTTAAATAATGCATAGTACTTAAACTATTCTTACTTTTTATCCTTTGGTTATTGTAATTACATGTAATTTTGTGAAGGATTTTCTATTTTTAAGAAATTGCACTTTTGTACTTGATCCAGCTAACAGGATTTTCTTACATTACTTCATAAAGAGGCCATCTTTTAAACTTCTAATGTTATTTCTTATTCATTAGTACATATGCCTGTAGGGTATGTTCATAAATGGGTTAAAGTTACAAAGTTATGCTTATAAAAGCTCATGGTAATTTGGAGTATCAGGAGGATTTATTAATTTTGAAATCTCAAAAGAGCAAAAGCTAAAATGAGATTGGATTAAGTATATTCTTGCATGCAGTTATTCTAAACACCCTTAAGGACCAAAGACTAAGTTACAGAGGACATTATGCAAATATGAATATATCTCTAAGTGCCTCATAGGCTTGCTGATGTAATATTTTGCATGGTTAGTTAAGTACATCAAGTAAAAGGTTTGACCTTGATATAGTATAAATGTGCTTATTTCAAACTACTCAATTGTCTTCTGGGGGCACAGTAGAATGAATCAACATAATGTGAATGATAGATAAACCTCCAATCTCATCAACAGTTTCCTCAGTACCCAATGAGATATTTAAAGTATTTAGCCCAGTGTCTATCACGTAGTAGGTACTTAATAAATGCATGTTTCCCTTGACTCCAAGTAGCTACATGATGTTCTATGTAACATATCCCTTCCCCCACAAAAGTGCTATTCCAATACCTCATAATAGTGTTTGTGTGAAAATGGGTTCTTGAAGCTTATGCAAAGGCAAAAACTCTAGTAGGTGCTACTATGATGCAAAGGTTTTGAATATAGGCCCTGAGAAAAAATTGTATGTCTTTTCTGAGGACCAACAGAGTTAAGTTTAGAAAGACTCAACATCAGAAGATTGACCACTGGATAATGCTTTTATTTTTGATTATAGTAATTCATTAAATGCTTCTACTGAGGTAAATAGGGACTGTAACATAAGCTCATCCACTTGATAAATTCATTTTTGAAATATTGAAGTATAGCTTATTAGGTTTTTATCATCGTATTGGTAATATGGCAAAAAAAAGTATTTTGGTAAAATCTAGTAATTCTTTAATGGTTCCCCTTAATTGAGGCTTGTTTTACACTCACTGAACAATAATATTGGATTTGAGTTACCAGAAGATTACATAAATTTAGACCCTAAAAAGAGCAATCATATTCACAAAGATTAGTGGAGTTGAGCAAGGTCATGTAGTCTACAAATAGCAGAAAGGACATATTTCCATGATGATAAGTTATGAGGCACAATTGTCAAGTATACTTCTTCCTGTAGCAAAAATGTTAAAGTGATAAATCCCCCTACAAATCACAGGGAGAAATTAACTCCTTGGTAGGGCATTAAGACCTTTTATAATTAGTCTATCCAATATAAAGTTAGTTATGAATATTCCCAGAGCATCTCAAAAACATTTAAAACCTAATAAATTATGTTGATGCTCATTAAAATAACTGTTTGAAAACTCTTCCTTTGATAATAAAGAATGAATTAATGACAACTATTTCTATTAATCTACCTACCTCTCCATCTATCTATCTATCTATCTTTGCAAATAGATAGATGGAGAGATATTTACAAAAAGTTTTCATAGCAATCCTATGAGTTAGTGCAAGAATTATTCTCTCAGTCAACAAACATTTGTTAAAGATTTACTATGTTCTAGACTGTATTAAGAACTAGGGATACAAAGAAAAGCAAAAAATAATCCCTGCCCTTAAGAAATCTATGGGAAAAGACATGACAAAAAAAACTGAAAAATAAGATGAGGAAAAGTACTGGGGGAAGGACACGATGGAGAAGTTCAAGAGTGAAGCCAGGTAGAAAATGACTCATTGGTTAATGGAATCAATGGTTCAGTCATACAATCCCAAATCGTAGATCTTGGAGAAATGCTCAAAAATTATCTTCAAATTGGCAGGATATTTCATTCTTTTAATCAAGTACCAAAATATGTTTCTTGGGAGCCAAATAGTTTCAAAGAAGAGAAAAGTGCTAAAACCTTTAACATATGATCTTTCATTAGATACTGTGAAAGAAAAAATTAGTAAGTTTCTTCATGATGGAGCAAAGATGCAACAGCTGAATCTGACTTTTTGAATACTCTCACAAATTCGATCTACACAGAAAATAAGAAAAACAAACAAACCCTAAACCCAACAACCTTCTCTCAACCATGTGGTTAGTCAACTAGAACCAGTTAAAGAATGTCTATGAATGCCCTAGTCTCTCTGAGGAATTTCCTTTCCACATAGTCATGATTCTCCCAGAAGTAACTCCCTAGAATCCTCCACTTGGAGAGAATGCATTAGCTAAGCAAGTTAATGAGGACTACATACTTGCCAGATCCCTGTTTCCTTGAAATGAGATTTGGCTGGTTCTAAAGGGAAAAATCAGAATAAATATGCCTTAGTATAAAAAAGAACTTTCTAACAATCAGAGATGTTAATAAAGAAGAATGAGTAATTCAGTGAGGAAGTGAAATCCAGTTCCTAAAATATTTCAGGTAATGTCTGGAGTGACATTTGCATGGATGATTTGGAGAAATTCATCTTTCAGAAAAGGAATAAGAATTGTTGACTTTGAATACCATCTAGCTATTATTGCTGTTGTTGCTGCCACTGCTGCTGTTCTACCTGTCAAGTGAAAGCAGAGCACGAACCTGATTTCTATAATATTTATAAGGAACATTATGCTGGGTGATGGTAAGGGCTAGGAGTAAAGACATTTCTTCATTAAATCCATTGCATTTCCCTCTAGGTCTTTCAAATATCTAAATAGATTTGTAAAGTTATAGATTTTTTTTTAGCTCTAACAGGGTAGATTAAAATGTCTCCATGCTTGCCAATCTTGGATTACTCTTGTACATGTTACCCCAAAAATTTACCAAGAAAGGGATTCCCCAAATATACTGGGGGCCCTCTATCTCTTTTTCCAATATGACCAATATACAAATGGAGCTCCCAGATTATGAGGTGGATTGCTTTTGAAGTTGTCTCATACACTCCATGTTCCTCTCTCTATTGCCTTCTTTGTGGTATTTATCTTTAAGTATTTGGAGGCAATGACAATCCATTCACTGACATTTCTGAAAATATGAGCCTTTGCTTTCATGAATTCACTTCACCCTTTTAAACTCTTATCCACCTATATTATGTGCCCCAGATATGCACACTAATGTACAAACTGTATAAGATCTCCATTCAAATGCTTGTTGAAATCTGGGCAATAGATATTTATTCATTTGGTTTTTCCTTTGTGAAGAGATGCACCAAACAACTTTTGGAAGATTATGAAAGTCTTCCAAAAGGCTCTGCAATATTTTGGGACTTTATGTAATTAGCATAATGTCATCTATAGACAGGTATATCTGTAGGACCTCATCATCCACAAGAAATAGTTCACTGATCTGGAATCTTCCCTTGATCTCTTCTATTACAGTAGGGAATACCTTGCCAAAGGCAAGCATACATCCTACTTTTATACCTCAAGTTATATTTATGAGGGGATCATTGAATAAATTTCTTCTATTACTTACTATATCTTTAAAAAAATCCTGATTCTAATAAAAGAAATGAGGACTTAATATCGTTATGATCATGGGTAAATAGGATCAAATCATTTAACTTTATTGAGTATCAATTTCCTCATTGGTAAACTGGGATGATAATAGCATCTGTCTCATGGATTTGTTGTGAATATCAAATGAAATAATTTATTTAAAGTGCATTGCAAATTTTAAAGTGCTATGCAAATGTCAGCTCTTATTGTTGAATAACTGTTTTTAAATCTTTTTAAGCATCACTAAACCCTGAAAGATTGAAGTTCGGACAATTGGCAGGTGTGGAATGGGAGGAAGCTGCAGAAGAAATTGAATTTCCTCCATAATAATTCTACACAATAGCTGTGTAAACTCTCCATGGCTAAATAAATATACTTAAATTCAAAGATTTTACAATTTCATTCAAACACTGCTGATAACAACTACCTGTTTTAGCTTCTGGAGTCTTTACAGATAGCCAATACATTTGCACTTATAATTTCCCTAAGAGACTCAGCAGTATGCTTTCTTACCTCACCCCAACCCCCACCCCACGCCTGCCAAAAGAATGAGAATCTTGAGGGGTTTTTTTGAATGCCAAGTCAACCTTGATAAACCTCTGTTTGGTATAGGGGTTGGAGTTTTGCTTTTACTCCTTTTTACTGAGAGTTCTCCCCTCTGGGCTCATGTACACAATTGAGCCAGATTCTATGTTTGAGATTCTGACTTATAATGGGGCAGGGAAGGTTAACCCTTTTTTCTCACTCTTTGATTCATTAATCCCCACCCCAATATCTTTGGGATGGTTTCTTTAAAACTTAGATTTAGGTCTCTATATAGGGTTTTCCCAAAAGGGGGAGTTAAAGAGGTACCCACTGTAGTCAGATATGGGATTATTATTTGACTCTAACATAGTGATATCATTTTGGTCCTTTTCTGGAACAAAGGCCAACAACCAATTACTTGTTTCCCACACACAAATGAAATGTCAAACACACAACACTCACATATACATATTTGACAAAAACATACAACACGATCCAATAACTTTTAAGTTGTGTTATAATCTGACATGCTCAGTCAGAAATTATTTATAGGAAAGGAGTAGAGCTTTGAAAACTACAAGTTGAATTTGTTACATATTTAAAAGGAACCAAGTTATACATAATAGTGATTTAGAGTTATGTGTATAATCCTCTTTTGTTATACCTTGTATATGGAAATGCTCATTTGTTAGGTTTTTATTAATAATGATGATGATGATGATGATGCATACAATAAGCACAGAGCTCACATTTTTTGGCTATATCAATAGCCATTTTAGACCAATAAATGTAGTTTCTCATCATTTCTAGATTTCTAACCTATATCTTCAAAATCATCAGTTAAAACTTTTGTGATCTTAAAGTGACAACCTGGATAGTACCAATTGTTTCCTGATACCAAATTTGGGAGCAGTAATAGCTGGGCACAGTACAACCTTATAATTACCATTTTCACCACTGTCTCAACAATTAGGTGTCATCAAGGGCCTGATATCTGAGTTCTTTTCTAGTATTGCCCTATTTCCTGGCTTATGTGACTTCATGAAGCCCTTCATCAACCATCTCCTCTCTTGGCCAGCTATTCACAGACAAATGAGGCAATTTGATGTAAGAAGTTTTATACATGCTGCTGATGAGTTGTCTGGTAGAAGTTCCAACTTTTAGCTGTACTGCCATTTGCTTACAATTCCTTTCCTTTGATGTCACATAGAATCTTCAATTTAATCACAGAAGCTTCAGTGTGACATACAAAGGTGAATGGATATTCTGAGAAGGGAATGTTGAGGCAGCTGCAGTTGGTGGCAGAGTCTGTTGGAGAGGTAATAAATGATGACAAAGGAAACCCTCACCAATAGAAATGGAAAGATACTTTCCTGAGGACGATGGCAGCTTCTAAGATTATGACCTTTATGACAGAATTACTTATTGGCTATGAACTTTAAAACAGTAATGATCCTCAGAGCCTAGCAGAGAATTATGTCTCAAAAAAGTCTTGTGAGGGCTCCACAAAGGGAGAAAAATATTTACAGTGATAGGAGTACAAGAATGCCTCTTGATTGCATGAGTTCCTAATAAGCACTTTTCTCCCATTGTGCTTTAAGTTTGAGTTCTGTTTCCCCAGGGACCTTATCTATATTCCAAAAGGTACTACAGCTCCAAGGTGGGGAGGCATATTTTATAACTATTGTTCTTGCTGTAGTTTCTTAGTAAATGTTCTCTAGAATTTAATTGGGGCTTATGAATAATAGTATTAGAAGTTACAATTCCTTAGGGTTGGTTATCTCTAGAACTTTGAGGGAAGCAGTGATGCTCTTTTAAAAAATTTTAATTTTTAATAATATATTTGTTTTTTAATATTTAATTTAATAATTAAATTAAAATATTTAATAAATAAAAATATTTTGAAAATACATTATTTATTTAATATTTTTTCTCCAGTTACATTCAAAACAAAAAGAAATTACATTTGTTATATTAAATTTTTGAATTCTAGGTTCTCTCCTTTATCCCCACCCACAATCAAGAAACCACATTTGAAGTTATGCAAAACATGTCTATTAAAGTCCAGTTGTGAAACAAAACATTTATCTCCCACACTAATGAAAATAAAAATCCTCAAGAAAAATTAAGTTAAAAAGAAAGAAAGAGATAAAAAGAGAATGCTTCAATCTGTATTCAGACACAATCAGTTCTTTCTCCAGGTATGGATAGGATTTTTATCAGAGTTTTTCAGAGTAGTCATGGATGATTGTTACTGAAAATACCAAAGTAATTTATAGCTGGTCATCCCAAGATATTGCTATTGAGTTCATGGAGGACTTTCCAGATTTTTTTTTTTCTGAGAGCATCTTGCTCATCTTTACCCATAGAACAATAATATTCCAAATGATGGTCTTCTTTATGACAATCTAAGTTTCCAATATAGTGAAAGTGTCATGAACCCAGAGGAGTTATTGTACATTTTATTAAAATCTTTTGGTTTCCCATCATCTATGTTTCCCACTATAGGATATTTGAAAAGGTGTTTAAACTTATAACTGCACTAAAAATTTTGGGACAATCTGCAATGTAGTTTAATATATGCTTCTATCTTCTTTGCATACCAAAATATTCATTTTTGATGCTGTTTGTCAACTGGAAATAAAAAAAAAAACAGTGATAGCTAGATAGTCTAGGAAAGATACAAAAATATATAAAGGTAGGGTTAGAAAAAATGAACTTAAAGAAATGGAATGAATCAAGGTACTGGAAATCATGCTGAGAACAAAGTATAGATTTTAGATTAGAGAATGGATAAAGTAGGAGAATGCTTGATTTTTTATGGAAATTATATTTTATGCTCTCTAGTCTTAGAAAAGGCACAATTCTGTGAAATGGAAAATTAGTGATATGGCTAATCTATGACGATGTTTGTATGAGATTGAAATAAAATAGAGGAGCTCACTGGAATTGAGAAGGTTTCAGAATTTCCTAATTAGGTTTCCAGAAGAATAATCAAATTTATTGTTGTTGTTGAGTAGTTTTTGGTCACATTCAATTCTGTGACCTCATTTGGTAAAAATGCTGAAGTGGTCTGCCAGCTTTTTCTCAAGTTCATTTTATAGATAAGGAAACTGAGGTAAACGGGGTTAAGTGATTTGCTAGAATCACACCGCTAGGAAGTGTTAAGTGTCTGAAGTCAGATTTGAATTTGGAATGATGAGTTTTTTCTGACTCCAAGTCTGGAGCTCTGTCTACTGTGTCATTTAGCAACCCCACCTGCCAGTAACCATATCACTGCCCCATTCAGCAAACTCCAATGGTTTCCTCTTACTTTTTGGGTCAAATATGGAATCCTTTGACTTAAAATTCTTCAAAACTTGGCCCTCTCCAACCTTCATAGTCTTCTTACAACTTATACTCCTTCATATAATCTCTGATTTAGTGACAGTGGACCATCTCCTTGTTGTTTTCCACACATGACAACATCAAGCACATTCTCTGGCAGTGCTAATTGACTGATGAATATGACGTGGCCCACCCATAGGAAAAGAAATCCAAGTGTAGTGCCCTCATCACTAACACACAGGTTGTAGAGAAGGAGCAGGAAGGTCATAGTACTGTAACAAATCTAGGTATCTTTTCCCCCCCCCATTATCAAAGAGCAATATAAGTCTAGAATCATATCTATCTTCCCCTTCTCAGATATCTCTGGCCTGTCTAAAGATAAATTAGAAGAAATGAAAAAAGCCTCTTCCCTTGTCACTCTTATAAGGAAGGATATCCCTTAGCTTATATTCATCAGCTTACCTCTATCCTACCACACAAACAGAAGACATCACAAATGGTAAATAGTGAATATCCATTTATCTAATCAGAATAGTAAACAAATTGAAGTTCTACAGAACTCCAGAAAATACACTAAAAAATGAGCTCTAAATAGGAGAGATAATATTTCAGCTCAAATAGAAGGCCCGATCTTGGAGAAGAGAATACCAGAAATCAGGGATATGTTGAAAAACTGATTTCTAATTTTGCTTGCTTTTATCTTGAAAAGTTTTTGGAACCATGTATGTCTCTCTACCATTGCATTAAATTCATTACACAAATACATGGAATCATATCATACTCATTCTCTCCAACAAATCTCCACCAAACTCTAATAGTTCATATGTCAGGTATTAATATGGCCCATGATCACTGACTGAGTTGACTCCTTGATAATGGGATGGGAGATAATGACGACTTCATGTTGTCTCCTTCTCAACCACTATGACTCTGGCTGATCTTGTTAGCACCTTCTTCAGAGTTATTCTTTTTCAGGAGCCCCTATCTTATTTATTTTCTCTCACTCCACTCTTCAAAATACATCTTAAGCATTTCAAGCTGGGCCTATAGCAGGTCATAAATGACTGAATACTTATTGAATAACTGATTGATTCCTTCAGGTGCCAGAAGGATCATGCTTCAAAGAATCAGAATCATAGAATACTGAACCTAGAGAGTACCTTAGAAATCATTTAGTACAGTTCTCTCATGTTACAGGTAAAGAAATTAATGGATCCCTAAAGAGGCAAAGTTTCTTACTCAAGGTCACAGAATTAATAGGTGGTATGATTCCAAATTGCAGATCAGAACCCATTCCATTATATCTATTTCTTCCCCTATTGTTTTTTGCTTCTTGAGTCAATAACAAGTAACTCAAGGAATGTCAAGGTTTTTTAAAATGCCAAAAGCTAGGCCTAATATTCATAAATGGCATCTTAATTAATAACTGATAAAACAATGGTTTAAAAAGATTTAGGAATTCTAGTTTACCACCCAGACCATTGTGGTTAAACATGTGGTAAAAATGACTCAGTTCTTAACAGTTTTCTTAAACACATTAATATTCGTTTAGAGATAATTTAATGTATAGGCATTGAAAATAATCAAGTTTAGAAATGACTTACAAATTTTTCAAATTCTATTCATTGCTTCTAGAAATTGTGCTTTAATTCTTCAAAGATCAAGTGTTTATAATGCCTCCATTACTACAAATTGCAATTCCTTTGACTTACTAAGTAGTATTTAACTATTTAAGAATTACTATGATGAAAAGATCAATCTTGTGGTGAATGTGGGAATGAGTTTCTCACATTTCTTAGACAAGTATTCAGAAAATAAATATAAAGTCTGGGCCTATACTCAAAGCCTTTTCAACTTTGTAAGATATATCAGAGATTATGTTCTGCTTCTAAGGTTTTAGAAAATTCCAGGTCCCCTCTTACCCCATGATAAAATATTGGAGGAAGACGTCACTAGGACTTCTGATAGATAATAAAAATATTAATATTAATAAACTTGGGTAGAATGAAAAGACAGATACTGAATCATCTTTTCCCATGTTTTGATGAATTGTCGTTTTAGTAGAATGACCAATTCTGTGTATGTGTGTATGGAAACCAAGTGTCATCTTCAAAGTGTAATGAATGCACAATGAAAACAAATGGTGCAGCTGTCTAATTACTGCTTTAAAAATATACATCAAGAACACTTTGAATGACAAATACTTTCTAGGCAAACAAACTCAACAAAAATTTAAAAATCTCTGTGGGGTATAAATACGTAATTACACTCACACAGGGAGCATTTTATCAGGTAAACCATCCTATTTTGTTAATTGAAATGCTTCAGCACTAGTTTTTTTTTTTTTTTTTTTTTAAATTTTGTTTTGATTTACAAAGGGTTTGAATATCCATGGTGTGCAGAAAAGCACATGACTCATTGGTGTGGTTCTGTAACCAATATTCACCATCTGCAAAAAGGATTTCAGTGCACTATGTGATCCTAGTTTCCCAGCTCTTTTTTGTTTGTTTTGTTTTGTTTCTGTAGCCTAGCTGTAAAACCACCAATGTCTCTCCCTAGTCAATGTCCACCTATCCCAGAGTAGCAGATGGAGTGACTTGAGCCCTAAACCCTATCCCTGACCCAGTACCCATTGAGATCATGAGCATTATAATTCATGTGCCACCTATTCCTACCCTTATGCTAGCAAACTTCTAGCACCTTTGATTCCATGTATACATATCCATGTATAACTCAGTTTACTGACCAAATAAGAGTAAACCATTCCCAACTCCCAACTCCTTTTTTCTCCTCCTCATCCTTCTCAACTTTCCTCTATACATGTACCTCTCCAATACTTCCCACTTATTCCTTTGTGCCTTGTGCCATTCTAGTTTCACCATAAACTTCCCTTAATCAGCACTGGTTACAACTTCATTCACGCATTGGAGCAGAGAGGGAGTTGAAATATTCCTTGTTTTTCACTGCACCCCAAACTCTCCCTTTGCCATCATCATTTGACAATCATTTTTCTCTTAAAACTCACTTCATCAAAATATTCCAGTGATATTATTGTTCGGTAAGAAATGACCAGCAGGATGATTTCAGAAAGGCCTGGAGAGACTTACACGAACTGATGCTGAGTGAAATGAGCAGGGCCAGGAGATCATTATATACTTCAACAACAGTACTATATGATGACCAGTTCTGATGGATCTGGCCATCCTCAGCAATGAGATGAACCGAATCAGTTCCAATGGAGCAGGAATGAACTGAACCAGCTATACCCAGCAAAAGAACTCTGGGAGATGACTAAGAACCATTACATTGAATTCCCAATCCCTATATTTTTGCCTGCCCACATTTTCGATTTCCTTCACAGGCTAATTGTACAATATTTCAGAGTCTAATTCTTTTTTGTACAGCAAAATAACAGTTTGGTCATGTATACTTATTTTGTATTTAATTTATACTTTAATATATTTAACATCTACTGGTCATTCTGCCAGCTAGGGGAGAGGGTGGGGGGAAGGAAGGGAAAAATTGGAACAAAAGGTTTGGCAATTGCCAATGCTGCTAACTTGTAAATAAAAAGCTATTTAAAAACAAACAAACAAACAAAAATGTTCCAGTGGTATTCAAATCATGGTAGCTATTATATGCCATCTCTTTAAGTCATTCCCCCTCTTTTCTATAAGAATAAGCACCTGTATCATTATCTTCCTCACTTTTTCAATTCTTTCCCTTATACATAGGTACATGAATACCCATGACTCCACAAACTTCCTAACTTTACACTTCTTCAATTTCCTTAAATCCCAGGATTTCTTTCATTTCACTTAACCCACACATAGGAATGATTACATCATAGAGCTTACTGTTATCCACAAGTTACCCATGTTCTTAATCACAACCTCTATCCTTTCTCTGACTCTAATATTCTAGCATCCTCCACTCCTCAGCACTTTCTTAAGTCATTCCCCTTGTTTTGGTTTCACTTTCCTAATTTCCTCAAATTGATAAGATAGTTAACCAATTTAGCTTCACACTGTCTTCTATCCTTAAATTCCTCACCATCTGTCCTGTTTTCGTTCATCCCTTGCCAAATACAGTTTTGCTTTACTCCCAGCATCTGATTTCTCTCCTCCTACTTATAAGCTGCTGAATGGAGACATATGAACTTATACAACCATGTTGCCTGGATAAATAACAAATTCCTGATTTTTCTTTTTTTCAGAAAATATTTTTTATTTTTCCCAGCTACATGTAAAATGATTTTTAAAAATTTGAATTCCAGATGCTCTTACTTATCCCCCTTTCCGTCTATTAAAAAGGCCTATGCAAACTTGTGCAAAATATTTCCATAGAAGTCATGTTACAAAAGAAAACGCAGGTCTTTCCCAAAACCAAAAAAAAAAAAAAACCTCAAGAAAAAAAGAAAGTTAAAAAAGCATGCTTCAGTCTTTATTCAGACACAATTAAGTTCTTTCCCTGGACATAAATAATATTTTTCACCATAAGTCTTTCAGAGTAGTCCTAGATCACCATATTGCTAAAAATAGCAAAGTCATTTCCAGCTGATCATCACATAATTTTTCTATTGCTATGTGCACATAACATTACTCTTTGCTTGAGCTCATGGAGGACTTTCCAGGTTTCTCCAGTAGCATCTTACTCATTATTTCTCACAGAACAAGACCATTCCTTCACAATCACATATCACAAGCTATTCAGTCATTCTCCAATTCCCCCAATGGGTATTTCCCCAATCTCTAATTCCCTGCCCTGAGAAAATGACTGTTATAAACATATTTCTATACATAAGTTCCTCTCCTTTTTTTTAATCTCTCAGTATTCATGCTCAGCAGTGGTATTGCTAGATCAAAGGACATGCATGAATTTATATCTCTTTGTGCATAGATCAAATCTTTTGTATCGAATGGGGAATGGCTCTTTTTTTAAAAAAATAAATTTGACTCAGTTCCCTGTACATTTGAGAATTTGAGGCCTTCATCAGAGGAACTTCCTTCAAAATTCTTTTCAGAATTTTCATAATTCTACTGCTAATTGTACATCCTCCTGTTTATTCTATCCTCTTTTTTCTTTCACCCTTTTTCTTTTCAAAAATGTTTTGCTTTTGACCAGCCCCTTCCCCAACATGCTCTTTCTTCTATCAACCTTTTCCCTTCTCATATTCCCTTTCTCTCCTATTTTCCTACAGGAAAAGGTAGATTTCTATATCCATATTGAGTGTGCAGATCTTTGAGCCAGTTTTGATGATAATAAGGTTCACTCGTTTCCTCTCTCCATTCTCTTTCCCTTCATTGTAAAAGCTTTTTCTTCCCTCTTTTCTGAAAGATAATTTACAAGTATCATCCTCCCATGTAAACAGATAAACCTTAAGTCCCTTATAATTTCCCTTTCTAGATGATCTCCTTATGCTTCTCCTTATTCTTGTATTTGAAAATCAAATTTACTATTTGGCTCTTTTCTTTTCATCACAAATGCTTGAAAATACTTTATTTCTTTCCCTTGAAGGATTATACTCAGTTTTGCTGGATAGGTTATTCTTAGTTGTAATCCTAGCTCCATTGCTTTCCAGAATATCATAGTCCAAGCCCTTCAAGGCTTTAATGTAGAAACTTCTAAGTCTTGTGTTATTCTGGCTGTGGCTCCACTATACTTGAATTGTTTCTTTCTGGATACTTCAATATTTTCTTCTTGACCTGGGAGTTCCAGAATATAATTCCTGGGAGTTTTCATTGTAGGATCTCTTTCAGGAGGTGATTGATGGATTTTTACCAATTTTTATTTTATCCTCTGGTTCTAGAATACCAGGACACTTTTATTTGATAATTTACTTGAAAAATGATATCTAGGATCTTTTTTTTATTATGACTTTCAGGTAGGCCAACAATTTGTAAATTATCTCTCCTGGATCTATTTTCCAGATCAATTGTTTTTTCAATAAGGTATTTCATGTTTTCTTTTCTATTTTTTCATGGATTTGTTTTATTGTATCTTGATTCCTCATAAATTCCTTGATTTCCATTTACTCAATTCTATTTTTTAAGTTATTATTTTCCCTAGTGAACTTTTTGTACCTCCTTTCCCATTTGGCCATTTTAATTTTTAAGACATTATCTTTTTTGTATTTCCTTTTGCATCCATCTCATTTCTTTTCCTAATTTTTCCTCTGCCTCTCTTACTTGATTTTCAGAATTCCTCTTGAGCTCTTTCATGGACTGAGACCAATGCTTATTTTTCTTGGAGATTTTGGATGTAGGAACTTTGATTTTGTTATCCTCTTCTGGGTGTGTATTTTTATCTTCCTTGTCATCATAATAGCTTTCTATGACCAAAATATTTTTTTCTGTAATTTGCTTATTTCCCTAGCCTATTGCTTGGTCTTTAACTCTTTTAAAAGTAGGGCTATTTCCTAGGCAGAGAATGCAATATCCCAAGCTTCAGGATTTTGTGCAGCTGTTTTTAGAGACACTTACAGGACCTGTGTTGTGAGTCAGTACTGCTACCCAGATATGAGCAAAGCAATAGAGTTTTGTTTTAGGGCCAATGAACAAGCCCCTGCATATCTCCCTTTGACCAGCTGTACCAGTCTGCCTCCAAGCTGTGTGGTGAAATCTCCCAAGGCTGCCACTATCATGGGCTTTATCACTACCTCTGTTGCTGTCACTGATGCTACTGCAATGCTGCAACCATCACTCTTGCTCCAGTGACTCCCAAAGCTGGATCCTGGGCTGGGACTCCCCTCACACTCTAGTAAGCCAAATCTTTCTCCTTGGCCTCTGTGGGCTGAGAAGCCACTTCCTGGCTTCCTGGGGCCCTGCTGCACAGCCAGGGCCTGCACTGAAATTGTGCTCCACTCCCACCCCTATGCAATAGACCCCTCCTGCTGGTCTTCCAACTTGTTCCACTCCCCTCTATATCTCTACACCTTTGTAGGTTCTGACTTACATCAAGAATCAATCAAACAAAATCAAAAGAAGGAAAAAAAATAAGACATTGGACATTACTGACCATACTCTTCCTCTTAGATATTCTTTTTTCTTTTGGATTTCATGCCAGTATCCTCTATTGGTTTACTTTTTACCTGTCTAACTGCTTTTTCTCAGTCTTATCATTCATTCCATAGCCCCTAACTATAGATGTTCTTTGAGATTTTTTCTTGGTCTCTTCTCAGCCCCATGATTTTAATTACTATTTCTATTTATATGACCCACAAATCTATATATCTAACCTCAGTCTTTCTCCTAAATTTTAATCAATTTTCATTAACTGCCTATTAGAAATTTTAAATTAGATATCTCAGAGATATCTCAAAATCTATGTTTGAAAATTCCCTCCTTGCTTTCACTCTATGCTAGGACATATTTCCTTTTCACCACACAGCTCTTTCATTTACCTCCTTTCTTATTTATTCAGATACTATCTTATTTCAGGCCCTCATCACCTCCATTTAAATTATTGTAATGGCCTAATTGTTTGTCTTTTGTCCTACTTTAGACTGCATACTATAATATGTGACTTCCTCCATCTCAGAAATGCACAAAAAGTCAGCCAGACGAATTGACTTAGATAATAAGAATGGAGGTTACAAGCAAAGCCAGCTCCAGTGAAGGATAACCTCCTGGCTGGGCAGTAAAATGTGGCCTACAAAGCATTGTATCCAAGACAATAAAAGTGGAATGCTCCCATGAGGAATCCTTAGGTCATTCAGAAATTCCAGAGTGATCAGAAATCTCCAGACTTAGGGTAGAGGCCTTAAATAACTTAGTGAGTGATAGCAACAATTAACAATTAGCAACAAGCATGCTGCCACAGTAGACAGTGACAGCTCAGAACCAGGGACTTTGAGGTCTTGAACACTTTGTTTTGAGATACCAGAATGGGTTCTAATAATCCATTGCAATGTTCTTCTCTAAAATATAATCATTCTCTGGGAGCAGGTTTCTTGTGGGGCTTCTGGAGGCAGCCTTTGTTTCAGTTCAATGTAATAATCACCTCAAATGAATCCAGGAGTTAAAAGTTCAGATCCATTATTGTCTCCTTCAGAACAGCTCAGTTAGCTTTCTTAGAGGCCTATCTCTCTCCTTGGTTCTGAGAGGTCTTGCCACTTTGTCTCTTCCAGCTTCAGCCTCTAGCTCTCTCTGAATTCAAAGCCTCCAGCCAGCACAAAGGTGGAAAATGGAATGAATTAACTCTGCCTCCCAGAGAGTGAGCTTGTGAATTTCTGACTTGTGAATCTCCTGAAATCTCTAGTGGCTTGTCCTTTAGTGGGCTCCTCCTTATATATGCTCTCTTAAAGTGTGAACTCTAGTATATGAACTAATGTGTGAACTCTCTTGAAGGTGTGAACTCTAAAGGTGTGAACTAATACATAAGCATTGTCTCTATCAATTCCAGTGACTTAGCACCTTGTTTCAAGTTCTGACCCATAACAATCCATAAGTCTGAATCTCAAAGATCCAATGATTCCTAACTGGTAGCCCTAACTCAAGAATTAAAGCTGAAAAGATGAGTAAGTTAAAGAAAAGACGTTTTTAAGAAAAATTATTGTATATCTGGAAATCTACTATCCCTTCCCAAATAATGAAGAAGTTATTCTATAAATTCAAGCAGGGGCTCAAAAGAAAAAATGGATTTTTCATGTAAATTCACAAATAATTTTTTTTAATGAAGAGATTAAAAAAAATAAAAGCTGTGGAAAAAAGAATTGATTTGAAGAATAAGTATCTAAAAAGATAAAATGGTAAATCTTTCTCAAGAAATGGCCTACCTAAAATTAGAAGAGGATTAAACAGAAGAAAGAAATCAGAGGGGACCCTTGTATTAGTGATAGGTCTCAACTAGCATCTCTTTTATTCATTATCAATTCTGGATCACAGTTCCAGGATAGAGAGGAATGGTCTTTGTCATGGGAGTATAGGGCCATTCCTTTGTAAGTAGCAAGAAAAAAGCTCCAAAAACATAACTGTGAGATCAAGAACAGAGGAGGGGTAGAGATAGGACTCAATTGTAATCCTTAATCTGGCATATTAAATTGGAATTAAATAAACTAGAGAAATAGATTAAAACCAGGGGAAAACCAAAAAACTAGTTCAAGTCATTCTGAACCTGTAGAATCTCCTGATGGGCTTATTGTAATTGAATCTACCGGCAATCTATGAAGATTCGACCACACAGCAGACAACAGACCCAAACCAGGAGAGAAATCACCAGAGGTCACATCAGGAAAACAGAGAACAGATCTCTCCCTATAGCACACCATTTTGGAAAAATCAAAAACAGAACTTCAAGTCAGATATCTTTCCCATTCTCCACCTCCAAGGTCATTAGAGCCTAATATAACATAAAGTCCAAAATCAAGAAGTAGGCTAGAAAAACAAGCAAGCAACAAACAAGAAACTTTGCTATAAAAAGCTATTTTGATAACAGGGAAGTTCAGAACATAAACACAAAAGACAATGACTTGAAAATATCTGTAAACAAAACCAAAGAAAACTGAAAGTTGGATACAAATCTAACAAAATTCCTAAATGAACTAACTAGATTTTTTAAAAGGGCAAAACTTAAATAAGTAAATAAAGTGGTAGAAAATAAATTGCAAAAAGAAATGAGAGAAATGCAAGAAAATTAGGGAAAAAATTAACAGCTCAGTCAAAGAGTCAAAAAAGATAATAAAGAAAACAACTCCTTAAAAATCATAATAGGACAATTGATTTTAAAAAGGTATAAAATCTCATTGAAGAAAAACCCCTTAAAAATTAAAACTAGCCAAATGGCAGCTAATAACTTTGTGAGACAATAAGAAACAGTAAAACAAATTCAAAAGACTGGGGAATTAAATAGGAAGTGAAATGCGTCATAGGAAAAAAAAAACCACTCACCTGGAAAACATGTCAACGAGAGATCTGAAATCCATGAATAAAAAAAAAAAAAAAGAACCTAGACATCGTATTTCAAAAAATTATAAGGAAAAACTGTCCAGATATCTTAGAACCTTGTGGTTCTAATCTTAGAACCAGAGAGCAGAGTAGAAATGGAAAGATTCCACTATTTACATCCTGAAAGAGATTGCTCAAAAAAAACTCCCAAGAATATCCTAGCCAAAATAAAGAGGTTACAAAAAAAGCTTTGAAGTTAAAAAAAAGAAAAAAGTATTGCAAGAAGCCAGGGTGGGGAAAAAAGACAATTCAGTATTTTTGAACCAGAGTCAGGATTACACAAGATTTAGCAGGTACTAGTAACAGATAGTTTGAAGATCATCTGAAAGCCTAAGGAGCTAAGATTACAATCAAGAATAGTTTACACAGGAAAAACTGAGTGTAATCCCACAGGGGGAAAACATATATTTAATAAAATAGAGGACTTTGAAATATTCCTGATGAAAATATTAGAGCTTAATAGAAAATTTGACATTTATACACGACTAAAGAGAAATTTTTAAAAAGGCAAACATAAAAATCACAAAAGCTTTAACATTAAACTGTTTACATTTCTAGAGAAGATGATAATGTAACTTCTTAGAACTTTATCATTACTATGTCTGTTAGAGTTTACTTAGAGGTCATGACTATGATTCTGTTTTACTTGAATGCTTTAAAAAGAAGAATGGAAGAGTGAGAAAGAGGGATACACTGGGAGAGGGGTAAAGTAAGAGGAAAATTGGAAGAATTATGTTACATAAATGGGGTACACAAAAAGGATTTATAAAAAAAGGAGTGAATATGGATAAGGAAAGTGGGCCAACAACTGAACCTCATTTCTCATCTAAACTGGCTCAAGGAAAGAATAACATACATACAAACACAACTAAGTACAGAAATTCATCTTATTCAGTGAGGAAATAGAAGGAATAAGAGATAAGAAAAAGGGGGAGAGAGATAATGGAAGGTCAATTAAGGGAAACAATGGTCAGAAGCAAAAAAAAAAAAATCTTTCCAGGAGGAGACAGGGTATAAAAGAGAAAGATAAATATAAGAGGATAGGTTGGAGGAAAATATAGAGTTAGTAATCAAAACTGTGAATGTGAATCAAATATAAAATGGAAAACAAAGAGATAGCAGAATGGATTAGAAATTAGAATCTAATAATACATTATTTAAAAAAATACATGGAACAGAAAAATATATAATGAGTTAAAATAAGAAGTAGTGAAAAATCTATTATTCTTCAGCTGAAGTGAAAAAGACAAGAGTAGTAATCTTAATTTCAGAAAAAGTAAAAGAAATGCAGATTTAATTAAAAGAGATAGTCAAAGAAATTACATTTTCTTAAAAGATTCCATAAACAATGTGTTAATGTCAATACTAAACACATGTGCATTCAAAAGGCATAACATTCAAATTCTTGTAGGGAAAGTTAAATTAGTTATAGTAGAAGATAGTAAAACTACACTAGGGTGAGAGCTCAATTTACCCCTCTCAGACAAAGATATACCTAGCCATAATTTAAACAGAAAAGAAATTAAAGGAATGAATGAAATTTTAGAGAAGTTAAATATCATTGACCTCTAGAAAATATTGAATGGGAACAAGAGGGAATATGCCTATTTTCAGCTATAAAGGGCACCTTCACAAAAATTGATATGAATTATTAAGACATAAAAGCATCACAAACTCAGAAAAACAGAAATATTAAATTCATCTTTTTCTGACCATAATTCAGTAAAAATTACATTCATTAGAGGATCTTTATAGCATAAGTTAAAAATTAGTAGTAATAATATCATATTCCTAAAGAATGAATGTGTTAAGGAACAAAGCACAGAAAGGATAATTTCATTAAAGATAATAACATAAGATTACAAAATTTATGGAAGCAAAGCAACACCTAGAGAAAAATTTAGATCTCTAAATACATTAATAAAAAAAATAAGAAAAAAGAAAGGACATATCAGTGGTTGAACATGTGACTAAAAACACTGAAAAACAACAAATTAAAAATCTCCACTTAAATGCCAAATTAAAAATCCCAAAAATAAAATGAAAATAGTACAACTAAAAGAAAAAATGAACAAGAAATAAAACTAGGATTATTTTTTGGGGAAAAATAGATAAATTATTGACTAATTTGAGTTAAAAAGAAGAAAACAAAATCACCTATGCCAAAAATGAAAAGAGTGAATTGAAAACCAAAGAAAATGAAAAAAAAATTTATTAGGATTTATTTTATTCAACTATATACCAATAAAACTGAAAATCTAAATTAAATCGATGAATATTTATGAAATGTAGACTGATTAAATTAACAGAAGAAATGGAATACTTAAATAATCTTATCTTAGAATAAAAAATTGCACAAGCCATATATGAGATTCCCAAGAAAAATCTCTAGGGCCATATGGACTTACAAACAAATTCTATCAAACACGTAAAGAACAATTAAGTTCTTGTTCTTGCTGAGAAAAATATCAACAATCTCAGATATGTAAATGATACCACTCTAATGGCTAAACAGAAAGAAGAATTTTTTTTAAAAAACTCCTGATGAGTGTGACAGAGGAGAGTGTGAAAACTAGCTTGAAGCTTAACATCAAAACAAAAACAAACTATGATCTTGGCAATTGATCCATCACTTTCTGGCAAATAAAGGGAGAAGAAATGGAAGCAGTATCGGATTTTATATTCTTGGGCTCAAAGATCTCTGCAGATGGTAGCTACAGCCATGAAATTAAAACATGCTTACTAGTTGGAAAAAAGGCAATGGCAAATGTGAACAGCACACTAAAAAGCAGAGGCATCACCTTTCTGACAAGAGTCTGTACAGTCAAAGCAGTATTTTTTTTCCAGTAATAATATATGGCTGTGAGAATTAGACTATATTGAAAGCTAAACATCCAAGAATCAACATTTTAGAATTGTGGTGCTGGAGAAGACTTTTGAGAAACCCTTGGACAAAACAGAGATCAAATTAGTCATTACTTAAAGAAAGTAATTGAGATTATTCATTGGAAAGAAAAATACTCAGGCTGAAGCTTAAATACTTTGTCTGCATTATGAGAAGATAGGGCTCACTGGAAAAGACCCTCGTGTTAGTAAAGACTGAAGACAAAAGGAAAAGGAAATGGCAAAGGATGAGATGGATAAATAGTATAATAGGAGCAATGAACATGAGTTTGAAAAGATTATGGGAGATGGTGGAGATAGAAAGGTTTGGTGTGCCATTGTTCAGAGGAATCACTAAAAGTGGGACATAACTGAACAACAAAAACAATATTTCAATTCAGCATAAACTGAAAAAAAATAGGTGAAGAGTCCTACTAAATTTCTTTTATGACATAAGTATAGTCTTAATATTTAAACCAGAGTGAGCAAAAATAGAGACAGAATTCCTGTAGACCAATTTCCTTTAGGAATATTTATACAAAAATTTTAAGTAAAATACTAGCAAGGAAATTACAACACAATATATTATATAGATCATATGCTATGACCAAGCTAGATTCAAATTAAGAATATAGAGCTGGTACAATATTATAAAAACTATAAGACCATATCAATAACAAAATCAACAAAAATCAATGTGATTATATCAAGAAATACAGGAAAAAACTTCAGACAAAATACAACCCCCAGTTCTGTCAAAAACACTGTAAAGCAGGGGGAGAGAAGGAATGGGGCAGGAAGAAACAAAGGAAAAAAGAAACATAATGATTTTGTTGTATATTTGGAGGGAATAGCAAAATGTTCATGGCAGATTTGCATTTTCAGATGCAATCACCATTTTTATTGTACTGTGTTATGGAAATGCTGTTTTGTTCCATGAATTTAAAAGAAAAGCAAATTTCAAAATGAAAAAAAAGTTTATGATCAAATGAGATAGAAAGCCTCATGGCAAGTAAAATGTATAATTTTGATTACATGAAATTAAAAAGGTGGGTTTTTTATCTTGTTTTGTTTTTACAGTTTTTTTAAATGAACAAAACCAGAATAGTCAAAATTAGAAGAAAAACAGGAAACTGGAGCACTTTTTTTTAAAAAAAGCAAATTCCTCTGTTAAAGGTCATATTTCTCAAATATCTAGGGAATGGACCCAAAATTACAAAAATACAAACCTTTCCTCAATTAATAACTGGTCAACAGACATATCAGTTTTTTTTAAGGATCAAAGCTATCAATAATCACACGAAAAATGTTTTAAATCATCATTGATTAAAGAATTACAAGTTAAAACAATGAAACAATACCACCTCACACCATTAGCTAACATGAAAGGGAAAATGACAAATGCTGAAGAGATGTGGAAAAATAGGGACACTGACTAAATGCTGGTGGAGTTGTGAATTGGCCTAACCATTCTGGAAAATAATTTGGAACTATACCCAAAAGGCTATAAAATTATGTATATCTTTCAAGTCATTGAATACTTGTAAATTCCTATTTACAATACTACTGCTGGGTCTGTATCCCAAAAAGATCAAAGAAAAAGAAAAAAGACCTACTTTTCCAAAAATATTCACTGTAAGTCTTTTTTTGTAGTGGCAAAGAATTGGAAATTGATGAGATGCTCATTTATTTGTAAATGGTTGAACACATTGTAGTCTATGATTGTGATGAAAAACTATTTTGGTGTAAGAAATTAATAGGGGAATAATTTCAGAAAAATCTGGAAATACTTATGGTGAACTGATACAGACTGAAATGAGCAGAACCAGAATAGCATTGTATACTATTTTATGGATGATCTACTGAAAAAAAAAAGCTACTATGAACCAGACAAGGATCCAAGATAATATCAAAAGACCCTGCTATCCATTTCCAGTGACAGAAGTGATGAACTCTCTTTGCATATTGAAGCATACTTTTAAAAATTTTCTTTAATTAAAAAAAAAACTCCAGAAGATATAAGAATATATGGAAGCATTTCTTAAATGACAAATGGGGTTAAATTAGAAGCCTTTTCAATAAGATCAGTAGGGAAGCAAAGACTTCATTATTGACATTTTAAATTCAATATTGTACTTGAAATGTTACCCATAGCTATAAGCTGAGAAAAAGGAATTGAAGGAATAAGCATAGACAATGAGAAAACAAAACCACAACATTTTTGCAAATAATATGATTTACTTAAAGAACCCTAGAGAGTCAAATTAAAAAAAAATCTAATCAAAACAATTAAAAACTTTTGCAAAGTTGTAGGACATAAAATAAAGACTACAAATTATCAATATTCCTTCTCCTTTCAAACCTTACCAGGAAGAAATAGAAATGGAAATTCCATTTAAAATAACTATAGACTGCAAAAAATACTTGGGAGTCTATTGCCAAGATAACATAAAACTATATGAATACAATTATAAAGTTCTCCACACAAGTACAGATATAAATAATTGGAGAAATGTTCATTTTCTATAGATACATCAAGCCAATACAAAATAAACTAATTTTACCAATCAAATTACTAATGAACCATTTTCTAGAACTAGAAAAAATAACAAAATTCATTTAAAGGAATAAAAGCTTGAGAATATCAAATGAATTAATTAAAGAAAAATGGAAAAGGAAAACTAGCAGTGTTAGATCTAAAGTCGTACTACAAAGCTATAACTACCAAAATTGGATGAAAATTGATTGATTGATCAATGAAATAGTTTAGGAATACCATATACAGAAGCAAATGAGCACAGTAGCCTAGTGTTTCATAAACCCCAAGTTTTGGATATTGGAACAAGAACTCAGTATTTAACAAAAACTAGAAGGCAGTTTCGCAAAAATTTCTTAGAGAACAGTTCACACCACATATCAAGGTAACTTCAGAGTACATAATTTAACAGAAGATGTGATATAAACAAATTTGTGAGGTGTAGAAAAAATTGCCTCCGAGATCTGTGGATAGGGGAAGAATTCATGACCAAACAAGATGTATAAGGACATATATAGACAACTACTTCCCCAATGTTTTGATTTAGAAATAAGAATGGCTACTTCCTCTGGGCTCCAGGGGTAATGAGGTGGAGCTACATTTCTGACATTTAAGATTCTAATCCCCCATCTTTATTTCCCATTAATTATCAACCAGCATACTTAGTTAAATTTTAGCTAAGGAATTTACTAAGATATTATCTACTGGTATCAAACATTATCCTAAAAAATTTAAGTTTTGGGGAAGGATTATGGGAAGATGCAGAGTAATAGAACATTCCCAGCTTTCGCCCACAAACAAAACAAAATTGCACCTTAAGACAAGTATTGACCAGTGAAAAATAACTAAGACTTTGGGCAGAACAGGGACCTGCTTTCCTAGGACAACCTGAGAAAATCCAAAGAAAGACCCAAGGCCTGGGGTATAACCCATAAAAAGTGTAAACAACTCCAGGTTACCTCTGTGAAAACAGAAAGCAGAGATCCCTGGGGCTATGAGGGATGTCCAAACAACCAGAATTTTCACCTCCCAGACAACCTGTGGAGCTGAGAGTCTGAATCTGCAAAGAGGGAAACTCAGCTGATAAGGAATGCCAGGCTCAGCTGTGCTGCAAATTGTCGCTCTGAGTGAGAAGGGACCAGCACTGTGGGTGAGTACAGAAGCAATGGTACAGGGATGCTGTTGACTACAGGGACTTGTAGGAAGATGGAGCTTTTGGTTTGGGGCTCTAAGTCAAAAGGGAGAGGTGAAGTGAAGCTAGAAGCACCATCCCCCATCCCATCCCAGGACTAGATGTGCTTACACTAATACATCTCATTTTTAAAAAGTGAACAGGCAAAGAAGAAAGAACCCAATCCCAAATTTACTATGAGAATAGGAAAGACTGGGGATTCATCTTCAGAGGAGGAGGATGACATAAAAAAGCCTCTTCTATCATGAAGAGTAACATTAAATGGCAACCTGTGCAGAAAGAATTTATAGAATTCATAAAAGACTTTAAAAATCAAATGAGAAAGACTGAAGAAAAACTGGAAAAAAAAAGACCTAGAAAAAAAAAAGATCATGAAAAACAGATAACTTACTAGAAAAGGAGACAGAGTCTTAAAGAAGAAAATAATACTTTGAAAATTCAAATTGGGCCAGTTTTTCACTGATCATTATTTGTCTTGAGGTGCAATTTTGTTTTGTTTGTGGGGGAAAAACTGGGAATGTTCTATTACTCTGCATCTTCCCATAATCCTTCCCCAAAACTTAAATTTTTTAGGATAATGTTTGATACCAGTAGAAAATATCTTAGCAAATTCCTTAGCTAAAAGTTAACTAAGTCTGCTTGTTGATAATTAATGGGAAATAGAGATGGAGGATTAGAATCTTAAATGTCAAAAGTGTAGCTCCATCTCATTACCCCTAGAGGAGAAGCCAGTGAAGCTATAAGAGACCAAGAAATAACAAAACAAAATATAAAGACTGAAAAAATAGAAGAGAATGTGAAACTTCTTATAAGAAAAACAGCAGATATGGAGAAGAGAAAAAAATTGAACTACCTGAAAGCTATGATCAAAAAAAAAAAATCTTGACACAATAATACAAAAAATAATCAAAGAAAATTGTCCTGGAGTGATAGAACAGGAGGGGAAAGTAGAAATAGAAGAAATCCACTAATTATCACCTCAAAGAGATCCTCAAGTAAAACACATAGGAAAATTATTGCTAAATTTTGAAATCCCCAGATCAAAGAGAAAATTTTACAAGAAACAAATAAATACATGAAAAACAATTCAATTAGGCTGAAGTTACAATTAGAATTGTACAGAATTTATCTGCAACTGCAATAAATACCACAGATCCTGAAATATTATATATTGACGATCAAAAAAACTAGGCCTGTGGCCAAAAATATATCCAGCAAAACTAACCAATATATTGAATGAAAAAAAAAAGACATTCAAAGAACTTGCAGATTTATAGGACTTTGTCTAAATCAAATCTAAACTCAATAGAAATTTAATATATAAGAGCCAACACCAAAGATTAATTTCAAGGCACTCAACAAGGACAAATTGTTTATGTTTTTTATATGTAATGATAAACCATATATTTAAGACTGACAATTAATTGGATAGTTCACAAGAAAGACTGGGGCAAAGCTTAGTTTGATATGTCTCTAAAAAGCAAAACTGTCTAAGAAAGGATAAAAATAGTAATTATGCTTTAGAAATGAGGTGCAGAGAAAGAACTGAAACAAAGGCATTGGAGGAGAAGGAGGGCTCACAATTCCTAATACCTATTCACACTGGAAATGTATTTAATAGGAAATAATACATACACACATGCATGTATATATAGTACATATATGAGGAATATAGCATTCTCCAAAATCTATAAAAAAATAAGAAGGGAGGGAATAAGAAAAGATGGAGTATCAAGGATATGCAAATTTAAGACAGTGGGACAAGTAGATTAATAGAAAAGGGATAAAGAGGGAGGGAAAAGGTGACATAAAATAAGGTAGAGGACAGAAGCATGTTAAGATTAACTGGAATGGGATAAAGAAGGAACAAAAGAGTCCAGGAAGAAGATAAAGGAGGGATGCATGGGTAAGAGTAGGTTAAGTCATAGCAAGGCAAATTAAGAAGTAGAATTAAAGCAGAAGAGTTAGCAAGGGTAGGAAATAAGAGATATATACAAATACTATAACAAGTATCAAGAGTAGAATTTATTAGAAAAAAATTAGGGCTAGTAATCATTGATCTCAGACAAAGTCAAACTTAAAGATTTGATCACAAGCAAAATCTACATTATATGTCAACCATATTAATATTGTTTTAGATGTATGTCTATATATGTATAAATGTGTATGTATATATGCATGCATGTTGATATGTGTATGCATACACACATGCATACATGTTTAACTGTAGACTGCTTGGGAATAGTAAAGGGGCTGAAAGAGAGGGAAAGAATAAAGTAAAAAGTGCACAGCAGGGGAAAAAAAGAATAACCTACAAAGAAGCAAAGATGGATAGTCATAAATACAATCTTTTCTACTATAATATATGCTTTCTGCTGGGCACATGATGATATTTTGTTTTGTTTTGTTTTCCTTTTTTGTCTTCTATTTTGTTTTCTTATTTTGTATTTAATTTTAAAGAAAAATTTTTTAAAAGATCCTGGAAAAAAAAATTTAAGTTTCTTTTTACCACAAATACATACAGATTTGTGATACAAACATATAAACATACACACATATGTATGTGTGTATGTCAGAGAGAGAGAGAGAAAAGGTAATTCATAATGTTTAATGCTAAAAGTTCCTTCTTTATTTATTGAGTCCTCATGCAGCTCCAGTTAATGTAGCTCTCTACTGGGTAGGCCGCCTTATTACAGTTTCAGGGGTGACTATTTTATTTAGTCCATAACTAAAATTTCTTCTACCATGAGAAACTGCATTATTCCAAACTATCTCCTTTTATTAGATAACAATTTCTCCACATCGATCCCTTCTTGGCTTAACTCTTAGTTTGTGATTTGATTAATTGTCTCCTAGTGGTCTAACTTCTAATTGATTTGCCCAACTGGGGAGTGGAAAGAAAAAAGAGGTTTTCTTTCTTGAGTTTTATTCCCAAGTTTGGGTGGGTTAAGTCATACTTTGGGCCTTATATTTTTGTCTGTAAATTTACCAGTTAAGGTAAATAATCTTTAGGGCTCTTCTTATCTGTAAGATTTCTTTGTTTCTGTGATGACAATAGCTCTTTTCTCAGAGGACTTTCAAAAAGAGCATTTATTAAGCACCTACTATGTTGCATTTATGATAGGAGTTAAATTAATTAACTTGTTAATTAATTGTTAAATTGATGCTATCTTTAAGAGCATAAAATAGTACTGGGGATGAAAGAATAATAACAATAGCTAAAATCATTGAGTTCCTATACCATGTATAAATATCAGTTCTTGGAACCCTTTTGAAGAGAAAAAGACTGACAAGAGTGACAGATATGGGTAGAGAGAAATAAAGAAGAATGGGAAGAAGATAAGGAGAAGAAGGAAGAGGAGAAGGAAGAGGAGGAAGAGGAAAAGAAAAAGGAAAAGAAAGAAGAGGAAGGAAGGAAGAGGAGGAGGAGGAGGAGGAGAAGAAAGAAAGAAAGAAAGAAAGAAAGAAAGAAAGAAAGAAAGAAAGAAAGAAAGAAAGGAAGGAAGGAAGGAAGGAAGGAAGAAAGGAAGGAAGGAAGGAAGGAAGGAAGGAAGGAAGGAAGGAAGGAAGGAAGGAAGGAAGGAAGGAAGGAAAGAAGGAAGAAAAGAAAGAAAGAAAGAACTGGAACAAGAATAACAAAAACAAGAACAAGAAAAGAAGGAAGAGGGGAAAGAGGAAGAGAACAATACAATAAAAAGAGCAAGAAGAGAAGGAAGAAGAGGAGAAGGAATGAAGGAGAGAGAGAAGAAGTAGGGAAAGGAAGAGTAGAAGAAAGATTTGACACTTGAGTTGCAAATGAAAGACTTCCCAAAAGCAACAGATATGTGGCACCCCAAAGTGTTCTTTGATTAGCTATTTCTGTACTACCCTAGACTATTAAATTTTCAGATAATATTGTTATCTCCTTAGTTGAACTGACTTTTCATCTTAATCTTGAGACCCTTTACTCTTGTGTAGTCTTTCCCCAATTTCTGTTTGACTTCTTGCTTTGATAAATGCGCTTACTTACTATCTATGACTGTCTTTTGTGTAATGAGTGCTTGGTGGAAGGTGAGCTAAACTGTCTGGGATTAAGCTGTTATCATCTCAGCATGAGATGGGATTTCTTCCCACCTGGAGTGACTAGGGAAAATGGCTTTTATTCTGAATCCCAGAAGAGCATTGTACTCCCAGATTGCAAATGCTTAATGTGCAGTAGATAGATATACTTCTAACCCAATATCCCTTTTAAATATAAGAGACTGGTAATTGTCCAGTCATGGCCATCCTTCTACTCTCCACAAAAAAGGAAACCCCATCTTCTGACAGACATCAGATAATCTATCAAAATATACCCATCACATTATGATGTCACCTCAGGTCCCTGTGACCCACTGTAACCAGCAATATAACCATAAGAATATCTATAATCTACATCTGTATTGTCACACAATCCACTTGTCAGAAAAAAAAAGATTAAAACTAAAGTCAAATTAGAAGAAAGAATTAAAAATGACGAGCTATTTTCTACAATTGAAATAAATATGGTCCATGCTACATTAACCAGTCATTGATCCACCTGCCCCAAATATGAGGCAAAAATATACTTGGTCTCTGACTACCACAAGTATTGATTTGTTGCAAATATGATTACAAGCTAACCATTACATTTTTCCAATTATTAATTTGTCAATAATAGAGCTAATAAGAATGACTAGAATAGAAGCCAGCTCAATAAAAATATTGCCAAAATCATTGGTTATTCCCCAGCAACAAAATGTAGACTCAGCCTTCATCAGACAGATTAAAAAAAAACATTTTATTTGAGAAGCATTTGCTGACCAAACCACTCTTTCAACTGAAATAAAAGATATCAGCAAATTCAGCAAATTTCATATCTTCAAATGAGCATTTGGTTTGAACACTGCTTTCCAATGGGCAGTGGATCTTGCATTGATCTTTTTGTTTCAGTTTGGCCTTTTAAAATCCTTGGAAATTCCTGACTTCTATCTCAGCCTGGATCTCATACTCTTATTCCTGCCACCAACCCATTTATTAGCGAAAAGAAATGCTGAAAGCAGCTATTCTAAGGTCAGAGTTGCTCTGCATGGTTGCTAATTATTTAAAGTCCCATTTGTTTATTTTTTTTCACCTGCTGAGGCTAAGCTTCATCACATAAGCGTGCTGCCACAAGCTAGCAACTTAAGCAGATGTTGATTCTAGTTTGCTATGAGGAGTTAGGAAGTAAAACATATTTGTAAGTTTAGTTTTCTGGTCCTATTGCAAACCAAACAAGATGACAAGCTTTGATAGTTTCCTTTGAAGAAGTTAGACTTTGACTGCACCTGATTTTTTTTTTCATTCCCAATTGGGTAACTTGATGCTAACTAAATTCGCTTTGAATGGCCAAAAAAAAAAGTAATTGACATGTGAATAATCTGAGAAATGTTAGAGGGTTTCAGTTTGACTGGCAGTAACTCTTAGACTAGGTCAAGTATCTAGCCTGATTACACTTGTTCAGGAGGTGTTGAAATATGATACTCCCTACACATTTTCCAAGCCTTGGGATGATTATTCATAGCCTTTCTAAGAAAATTGTTTTTAATCTATTTCTTTGGCTAATAGGATTGGGTGGGATTTCAACAACCACATTGTAGTGTTCTTTTCTTTTGTTTTGACTTGTTTGATGGCCAAGAGAGAAGACACATGTTAAACCTCATGATAGATTAGCATAGCCTTGAGATACTTTATAGACAGAACCAAAACTAGCAATTCTATTGCCCAGGGCAAACTTCAGGAGCAGCACACTCAAATTAATTTTTTTCATCACCATCATTACCCCACCACTATTACTAATTACCCCCTTCAAAACTCTCCCTTCCAACAAAAATCAAGCAAAACATTCATATTGGCCATGTTTAAAACTGTGTATCTCATTCTTCACTTCTAATCAAGAGATAAGAAACATTTCATTATCAGTCCTTTGGAATCATAGTTAACCAATGCTTTGATTACAATTCTTAAATCTTGTAAAATTTTTATTTTTGCATAATTTATTCTGGTTCTGTTCATTTCATGTTATGTGGGTCCACATAGGTCATCCAAATTGTCATTCTTGGTAAGCTCATTCCCCCAATACACAATTTCATTAGAAAGTTGGGTCACTTACTGAATAGGACCAGGTGAAGATTTCTCAAAAAGTCTATAAGACAGAGTGGGTCAGACCCTAGGCCTAAGTTTCAGAAAATCACATGATCTTCTATTCTCAGAGGGCTGCTGGGTAGAAAGGTCAGTGTTTACTTCTTTTTCAGTACATCCAATGAACTCAAGTCTTTTCTATTTAACCAATTCACTATGTCCAGCTCACCAGGCCAGGCACAATGCTGGGAGATGGGAGCTGAAAGATTCTAGATCAGCTCAGGTGTGTTTGGACCACTCCTTACAAGATTCGAATAAATGCTTCCTGTTTATATCTGAAGATGCTCTGAGTAGTCAGTTTGGGTAAGGGGGTCTAGCACCTGTCCCACATACTTACCATAGATGTGATTGCTAACTCAAATTCTAGTAGTGGATTCTGTGGATGACCACTCCTAATAAAACTTTCCATCGGCAACCAGTCAGTAGATTCAATTAGTTCTGAACAAAGTCATTTACTCAGCTGTTATGACAACCACAGTAGTTACAAAGAGTTTCTAAAAACAAAACCAAAATCTAGAACCCACCTCTCCCACAAAGATATGCAGAGGAAGAAGGGAAATTCAACACAAATTTAATCTACAATATAGTGAACACACATAAAAAGACACGTGAATAAGGAAGCTCACAACTCCAGAATTACTTACTATCCTTCCTCTTTCTGGAAAATCTCACAATTTCCTGTAAAACATGCTATTCATCTGATTGATGGTATTTCTGGTCATGGATTTGGGAAATACCATTACAAATTTCTTTCCAGAATGGGTAATTCAATTCACAGACCTTCCTCCCCCACTTCCATCAGTATGCCACAGCTCCTCTAAACAATTATCATTGTCCTTTTTTTCGTCATTCTTACCAACCTGAGTGTACAAAACAATCTCAAAATTGTTTTAATTTGTATTTCTCTAACTGTTAATCATCTGTGACATTGTTTTTATGTGACTGTATATGGCTTGTTTTTCTATTTCAATCTTCCTGCTCATATCCTTGGACCATTTATCCATTGTGGAATATAGCTGATTCGATTCCCTATATATCTTAGGGTACAATAGCTATTGTAAGAAATAAAATATCTTGCATCTTACTTGGCAGAATCTCCACCCCTCATTATATAACCAATCCCTGCTCCCAAAGAGCTTTCATTCTAGAAGCGGGGAAGATAACAGGGGAAGGATAAGGGCAGAGAACAAAAGATTCTTTTTTAGTCTTAGGCCACCACCCCGATTACAAGTCAGTCATTCTTCTGAGGGAAGATAACCTTCACCCTTGATTATTCCTTGATGTCCTTCTGAGTTTCAATTTTCTAATTTCATTTCTTCAATTTAATTCTCATCACTGTGGAAAACAAATGCCTATTCATTTCTCATAATTTTCCCTTTTTTCTTTTTAATAATTTGGTTTTCACATACTTTTCAAACCCCTCAAATTTTGCTAATTTTTACATTTCACCTCATAAAAGTCTGTTAATCCCTGTACAGATCTCCTTACACTGGATAGATAATCCCTGAATTCTCTGCTAATTCTTCTGATAGGATTGTACTATCCTATCAGTAAACTATCGCATAGTTTGGGTAAGGGTAAAACTATCTCAAATTGTAACACGTTTCCTTCTTTTTTGCCAATAACCTTTTTGAGTCATTCTATTTCCCCATGCCATTTTGTTAGTAGTTTTGTTATGCCACAGTTTCCTTTAATTGTTCTACCTCAGTTTCTCTGAATTGTTCTGCCTCGGTGCCCCTGGTTGCAACTCCCCCCCCTCTTCCTGATCATTAGAACTGATATAATTTAGGACTGGTTACTCTAGGATCATAAACTAAATATTTAATCTCAGATAAGGGGGAGATCTTCTATTTCAGACATCCTAGCTCCTAGGTCCTCCTAAGTTATCTAACTGATCACTGGAGTCCTAATAAGAATCCCTGGAATTCTTTGCTTGCTGCTGAATGCTTTGAGATGAGAGTCCAATCCTGGGGGCAACACAGATCCTATTTTGCCCCCAGCACAATCTCTCCCCCTCAAATAAAATTTAAAAAACTTTCTAATCTCTAATTTGCCTCAGTTTCTCCAGCATTACAATTTCTAACTATTCTATTATTTCCTTCACTTCCTTTCTTGTGTAACTTATCCAATAATATTTACTTACCAGAATAGGAATGACCCAAATCTAGAGCTAGATTTCTAGCTTGACTTAATTCTTCCTGATTCAGTTACTTCATAGAATGCCAAAGTAAAAGGAATAGTCAATTGGGTTGGTGCACAGGTGCCCACTCAGTTCCCAGGCAAAGCAGGTTTGAGAGTGCTGCTTCCACAATACCACCCAAGGTTTGCTTAGGGCATGTTCATCCGAGAAACTGCCAGAGCTACCCCCAATTATATTCCAGATTCAGTTACATGCCCTTACAATCCCTAGATTATGGAATCTTTCACCCTGCCTTGAGACATAAGCTGATTGATCTCCAGAGATAAGGGACTAGTATAAGCATTGAAATGGAATATTATTTTAGGAACAGGAGGAATTCACTCTCATGTTCTTCCATACCCAAAGGGAATAGTACTATCTGGATTTGGGGCAACTTGTAGCACAGATATAGAAATTGCTTTTTGTTCAGATTCTTACAGAGTACTTTACCAATTCTACCCAGACATTGGTGTCTACTACTTGCCTTAAGTTTTTAACTTGATTCCAGATCTTCCCAAGAGATCCATACCTATGACATTTATAATTGGTTCACTCTTTGATCTGCATTTTTTAAATGTCTAGCCCTTGTAGCAAACCAAATATTATTCCAAATTGGACAGACAATTCCATAAAATCCTCTTTCTCTATTAGGACACAATTTTACCTACTTATCAAGGGTAGTCAAGTCATTACAATTCTGTATTTTGACAAGAATTAAACTGAATTGTTTAAGGGTATCTTTCTCATTAGTATTAACTCAAATCTTAACTTAATGTCCCCATCCTAAGTCCCAAATACTATTGCAGTAGGGGAACAGTATTAATCTTACATATCTTCCCCCCTTCGCAGGATTGATGAGGTCCTTACAGGGAACCCACTCAAACACTAGGTAGTTTGAGGTCCATTCACCAATCAGTTCTAGTTCCTTCCCAAACAAATGGGGCCCAAAGTCTTTTAGGGTATGGGGTGATGATCTCATCTTCTGAAACTTCTTCCTGATGAGAATGGGCATTGAGCTGAGTCATCCTACAGGGTCCCATTTGAAGGTTGAGCTAATTGAAGATCCAGTGTGTTGCATCAGATCCTTGAAGCTGGTCAATACAGTTGTCTAGTGCTGGTCATTTGAAGATTAATTGCTCAAAACCTAGAGGAAAACAAATCTAAGAACACTAAGAGAGAGAGAGCAAGTACAAAGTACAGCACCCTCATTCTTGGAAGGTGTGATTATACCTTCCTTGAAGATTCTGTAAGTAATTAGGCATTATCTTTTCTTTAGAGACTACATTATACCTCAGAAGCAATTTTCAGAAAGAGAGAATCCCATCAGAATAACAGAAGTATTCACAAATTAATTCACAATTTCACAAATTCACAAAATAATAATTTTGAATAATTTATATTGAAAAGCTGCTGGCCAATCTATATTGACTTTTCCCAGTCCATCCTACAACAGATCTTGGGAAAGGAGGGGGATGATCTTAAAAAAAAATACTGACAGAGAAGTTTTACACATATGCCTCATGTAAAAGTCTGGTTTAATTTCTATCGCTATCCTGCTTTTGATAGGTAAATGAAACCTGTTAATGAAGGATTTTATGAATCAAGAAAACACTATACACACTATACAACATTATACAAACAAATGTTTCTCATCTCAATAGCAAGTTTCACTAATTAGGTTTTAAATCCTAAACTATCACCTGTGCTTATATAGAGAGAAAGAAAGCTATAGATCATATTCGTTAAACAATGAGACCTTGATGCACTTAATAAATATTAGATAATGTTCTGAATGGGTTTTTAAATAACCACTTTCAAAGAATTTGCATATAATGAGAAATTTAACAAACTTCTCTTAGAAGTTCCTTGCTAAGTGCTAAAACCTTGAATATAGCATCCCAAATGACTTTGCCTTGAAATAACCACAGACTTGAAAAATAAATCAAATATTCAGTTATTAACACTGTGTAAATGTTAGCTATTCCTTTAAACAATAGAAGCAATTCATATTAAAGTAATTTCATTTAACCAGCAAGGGGGATGGCAAGAAGTTGGGGCGTGGGAAGGAGGTAGGATCCAATGAGTAGATTTGTTTTCCTCACCCAGTGAAGAAAGGTGAATTAAACCTTCACCTTCCTAATCCAACAGATCATGCAAATAACTATTATACATTTTTCAACCCTAGATTTCAGATTAATTACCAAAAATCCCAATCAAAAGTCTTCAGAAATCTAAAGGTGAAGAGACTGGAACTCTACACCCATAACCAAGCTTCTTGCAAACCAAATAAGTTCACAAACCAGGGGAATGGACTCCAGAGTAGGGGCTGAAGACTACCTCTTCTTCTTGTCCAAACCCAGAGGCAGGGATAAAGGCACAGAGTTCAGCACCATGGTCCCACCCTTTGAGGAAGTGGTCCAGTCTGAAATTCAAGTTATGTACTCCTGAGGCCCACCTTCTGTAGAAATCTTAAACAGTTTCAACTCACCATGCCCTTTCAGGAATCCCAGTCATGTTCCTGAGATTAAATTTCCCCACAAATCTACTAATGGGTCATTTCATGGCTGCTGCCCTCTTTAGCACTCCGCCCTGTGGTGTCTTTCCTTTCTCCTTTCCCCCATGGCACATAGTGTCTCCTCACTCCACTATACTTCTGCTCCTTATAACTAACTTTTTAGGGAGCTAAGTCCCTTTCATGATTTAGCCTGCCAACTAAGGGCATAAACCAACCTCATGGAGTATTTCCTTTTTCCTAGCAAATGGCAAGTTCCACTGAGGAATTTGCTCTTTCCATGATTAATTATTAAAACCCCTTTCTATGTTCTCCCACTCTATTTCATATTTACCATTCCTGGTGTCTATTCTATTCCTCTATTTGGGGGTACTGAAACCACGTCTTTTTGGCACCACCCAAAACATCCTATTCCTCTGCACCCAACACCTTATTCCTTTCTCTCCAACATCCTCTCCCTCCTTCTCCCTCTCTCTCTCTCTCTCTCTCTCTGTCTCTCTCTCTCTATCTCCCTCTCTTTCCAATATGCCATCTCCTTCTTTCTCTAACATCCTATCATATCAATAATCCCTAACAATTTTAGGTTTCAATATTTTGATAACCCCAAATAACTTAATTAGCAATTTCACAATTTTCATAACTAATAGCTAAATAGACATAGCATAGGAATGGATAAGACAATCATGTAATTTACAGTCAAGTTTCCAATTTTAAAATATTCACCAATTGAAAAAAAAAGTTATTTTAAAAATCAATACTTTAGCTTGTGAGATTCTAACTATTCCTTTCAAACTATCAACTGATTTTGCAAATCAATTTTTCTTATCCCTTGTTTTTAAAATCACCTTTTTTAAACTTTATGATTCACAATATAGCTAATATCTAAATAACTTTGGACCAAATTTCACAAAGCTTATATGTCCAGCAGAGCTGACAAAATTTTATGGCATAGCTCATAATTTTTACAAATTACCCAATATACAATTTACAAAGCAACATATTTTATCTAATTAGGAGATAAAAACATGTTATCTGTTTAGGTAAATTACCAGAGAACTTTGTTTTAATAACCATTTTTAAACTTAAAATCAAATCACATTCAAATTTATACTTCTAGTAGCAATACTACAACATTAATGCACACATATTTCTAAAATCTTATTCCCAAATGCATCATTTGAAAGTAATTCTATCATAAATTTAAACATACAGTAATTTAGGTCATATTTTTGGGAGAAAATGCCTTTCCCCCCTAAAAAAAAAAAACAACAAAAAAAAAACCCCTCCATTTTCCTAGACTTCCCAAAATCTCTGAAATGGCAGTAAACTATTTGAGACCTGAGATGGAGACACAGGCCCTTGGGAGCAAAATGGTAATGGCTCCTATCTCTACCTCCCAAATATATATTCTTCCCTATGTGAACTGCTGTCCCCAAGCTCTGTGGAGATAGACCATATTTTTTTATAGAATCTCCAGAGAGAAATTGGAACTCTGGGGGATTGGGGAACATAGGGATTCATTTAGAGAGAAACTGAGGCTGACTCCAGAGTATGTGGTCTTGGGGGAGCTTACCGTTCTTTGGAGAGACTGGAATGGACATGAGTGGTCATTTCCAGGCCCCTCTAGGGAGAGAAGCTTGAAAGGTTAAGAAAAATTCAGCTTGGTTTACATCAAGATGCCTTGCAAGTGCTTTTAAATCCCAAAATGGTCACATTTTTTTCTTTTGTAACTCAGCTGACTAAGAGAAACATAGAACACAAAACACACTCACATACACACCAGTTTAAACTTTTTAAAAATTCCTTTTCTTTTTTTTTTTTTTTTTTTTTTTTGCTGAGGCAATTGGGATTAAGTGACTTGCCCAGGGTCACACAGCTAGGAAGTGTTAAGTATCTGTCTGATTCCAGATTTGAACCCAGGGCCTCTTGACTTTGGAGCTCTATCCACTGCACCACCTAGCTGTGCTTAAATTTTTTTTCTTTCTATCTAGTACACAGTTCTTTCTTCCCTACTTCCCAGAGAAGAGACCTACTTCTTTCTTTACTAGGGTTTCTCATAAATTTCTTTTGTGTAGATCCTTCCTGCACCCCAGTGTGGAGATCTCCACACTCAGTGATCCCAGATCACTAATATTCACTCAACTCTAATTTCCTGACATCCCCTCTCTTCCAGGATGAAGGAAGTAGTCTGTGAAAGATCTCACAAAGGAGAGACAGTGTTGTAAAAAGTGAGAGAAGATCAGCTTGCCCCAGGGCCCAATTTCTTTTTCCAGAGATCTCGTGGTTTAAGAGGAGTGGGACCTTTTCTTTGTGAGATTAAGTTGGGACCACCTTGGCACTGAAACTCCCATAGAAGGTAATTTAGTCATCCTAAAGATGTGGTTGGTTAGAAGTCTTTCCTCATTTCTGACTTAGATGTGAGTTCATTTGTCCTGGCTAATCAGGGCAAAGATGCAGCCTATAAGGAGTGTTAGTCCAGGTCCCTACATAACTCTTGTCTGTTAACTGGGCCCAGCCTCTTCTGGCTTGACTGCTTGTTGGGAGGGAGATGCCATTTCTCCAGAGACTGTAGTAAAATTTCTTTCTGCTTTTACCTTGAGAAATCTCCTTGATTTATTTGAGCTGATGGTCTTGTCCCACACAAGGGTATTATGAGAGTTATGTCTCAGCAGTTCCCACTCCTTGGTGCCATTAAATTTCTTTAATTTTTACTACCTCTTACTTACCTATGGTCTGTGCACAGAGTTTGCCTGGCTGCTGCGGAACCTACTCTAGTTCCCTTGCTGATTCCTGGATTCATCAGTGACCTTACTTACCAACATGGTCCTAGGATCTTGGACAGTCTATGGGGGGAGGGGGAGGGTAAGCCTGAGCTGAGCCAAGAGGCCATTGGAATCAACCCAAGTCTCCTCGTGCTTTGAAAGGGCCACCCTTGAACTAATAATGTCTGAATCCCAGATAGAACTCCCATTTGTAAGAAACAAAAAAATCTTACTAAGAGCTCCACTGATTCACTGATGAATGCAGGAAAGATTTATTTTACATTCTTGCAAGAATGGGTGCCAAAGAGAGCACACACAGCTTTGAAACTCCAAAGGCAGCATTGTATTTCCTATCCAGAAGCATAAGTCCTTCCCCTGATTCCCCATTAATTGGATGTTACAGAAGTTACAAGACATGAATCTCCATCCCCTCATTACATAGCCAATCCCTGACCCCAAGGAGCTTCCGTTCTAGAAGGGGAGGAAAGTAACAAGGAGGATTAAACGCAAAGAACAAAATATTCTTTTCAAATTTCAGGTCACCACCCTTGATTACAAAAGTCAGTCCCTGTCCATAGGGAGCTTACATTCTTTTGGGGGAAGATAACCTTCACCCTTAATTATTCCTTGATGTCCTTGTGGGTTTCAGTTTTCTAAATTAAGTTTCATTTCTCCAACTTAATTCTCATAACTGTGGAAAACAAATGCCCATTCTCACACCTATGATTTTTGAAATATATTGTTTGATTTTATAGTTACAAATGATAGAACTTTATTATGGAATAACTTGGATTAGTTAGCCCTATGACCATAAACATACAAACAACAGCAGAGAGTCTATTTTTTTTCATTCTGATCCTGTGTCAAAACACTAATGACTCTAATTAGATAAGGTTCCTGACTAATTGCAGCAAATGTGTGCTAGAACCCATTCCTGGGGCCTCTAATTACCAATTTGAATCTTTCCCCAATTTTTAGTCCTGATTAAGAAACACACCTTCCCTAGTCTGGTAATGATAAGTGACTCAGAATTTTCCCATGATATCTTGATCTAATTAGGAATAACCCTCCCACATCTGTCATTGATTACCTGTTCTTAGTCAAGCTCATTTTTAATGTATACACTTTTCTGACTCAGACCCCACTATGAATGTATTCTCCCTTTGAGATCTTTCTCTCTCAAGTAAATAGTCTTGGCTCTGCATGTGTATACATTTCTGTCTGTCAGGATATGTGTGTGTGTGTAAATGCATATGTATGTATATATCTTCAGTATACATATATATATATATATATATATATATACATACACACATATATATGACTATATCAGCATTTGTGTGTGTCTTGTTATACCTGTTCACACCACCATATCATAATAAAGTGCTTGTTTTGCATTAGCTTCTCAAATACCAATTTCTTATCAATCTTTGAATTTAGGACTTTGCTCTAACCTAAGCCATGAGATCAAATTGTTGTTCATTCTTTATTTTTTTTGTATACTAGAAAACAAAAGTCTAATTTTTATTCTAAAATAAAAATCACATTTATTATCACAATTTGCATAAAAACACAGATAGCTTTACATAAATGATTTTAATAGAAAAATATTAAAGTTTAAGTACATTGTGATATTGCAACCACATACAAACCACATAAAGCTTCAAAAAGACTAAACATTTCATTTTTACTATAACCCATCTTTGGAAGCAAGTACATTATGCTTTCTTAACAAACCAAATCATTTGCTCATTCAAGTTAAATTCTAGGACTGTACAGTTCCTTGGTGTCATTGATATAGCACATTAGTAAATAATAGATTTTAATAAATCTAATAAATAAAGTAAGGATTAGTAAATAGTAACAGGATCTTAGAGATCATCTAATCCAACCCCCCTCATTTTACAGATGAGGAAAGACCCAGAGAAGAAATGATTTGCCTAGAAAAGCTGGGTTTAGAACCCAGGTCTCCTGATGTACTGACAAATGTTTTTTTACTTCTGTCAATTGAACATGAAAAACAAAAAGGATATTGATGATTTCAGACATTCTCTCCTTTGTGCTGAGAATTATATCAGGTGAGGAACAATTCAAAATCAATAATCAATAAAATTGATTAATCAATAAAACAGGATGAAAACTCATTGTCAAAGGTCACTTAGGTCAAAACGTTGGCTCCTGCATATCCTACCATTTGTCCATTGTTTTCAAAGAGGACAATGACATTATGAGTGTCTTGGAACTTGGACATGAATTGGATTTAAATGAGGTGGAGTTGCCCAAAGTCATCAGCGTCACTCTGTCTTCCAAAGTCATTGAAGTCTAGGGGCAAGACAAGCTGGAGAAAGCTGGGGATGCACTGGATGACCTTGACATCTTCCATGTCTGACCAAGCCCTCGGTGTTCCACAGAACCGGCTTCAGCACCTTCATGGCTGCTGAAGAAATTGTTCTCATCCACCCATTCCACCAGGGAAAGTCTTCACATTTTGGGGGAGATATCCTCCTATCTTACCAATGGTTTACCTGATTTATTCTGACTTCCAAGATGGTTTTATTGAGATGTGGGTACTGCACATGTTATAGTTTCTTGGAGCCACAGGTGAGAGTTGGATGAGAAATAGACACAGGTAAATGAGAAGCCCTGAAAAGAGCTTGACAAACTCTCCCTTCAGAGGTGCTAGTCTTCCCTGAACATCCCATGTACTGCTTGAGATCAAATAAAATAAATAGGAATAGGGATAAGGTCTAGACCTGTGATTTAATTACTATAAGGAAATTCTTGGTCCCTTTACTGGTTGGCACATTCTTTTCAATTTGAGTTGCCTAGAATACTTCAAGATTAAGTGATCCCACACAGGGTCAGAAAGCTATATATGTGAGAAAAAGGACTTGAAGAAAAGTCTTCCTGACTTTGAGATCACCCTGCTACTCATGTATCTTGGATATCATACTTTTATCAAAAACACTCACTACGATTTTTATTTTCCTGTTTTCCTTATGATTTTAACTTTACTGGTTTTGTTTGTGTAAGATCTATACAATTTAATGTAATGAATATTGTCAATTTTACGTTTCATGGTTCTTTCAATCCCTTGTTTGATCAAGAACTCTTCTATTAATAGTTATGGAAAATATCCTTTTTCCTGCTCCTTTAATTTAGTTACAACATGACCTTTCTTATTACTTGTAAATTAGTAAGATCATATAGTAAGATCATTAGTAAGATCATAGTAAAATCATATGATTTTATGAAATCTGGAAAAAACTGGAAAAACTTACATGAATTTTTGCTTAATGAAGTGAGCAGAACCAAGCGAATATTATACATGGTAACAAGATTATATGATGATCAACTATGATGGACTTGTCTCTTTTCAACAATGTGGTGATTCCAATATACTTGGGATAGACAATGCCATCCACATTCAGAAAGAGAATTATGGAGCCTGAATGTGGATTGAAGCATAGTATTTTTACCTGTTTGTTTTACATATGTATATCTATATACATGCACATAATCATATTTAGAATAATCCATAAAGATTTTAACTCTAATTTTTTATTTAATTCCATATTTTCCTTTCTATTTAACATTTTTTGAGACTTATTTAAACCTCTAGAGAGAAATTGAAGTATCCTGTTACTATTGTCACCTTCCCTTCTGGTCCTCAATTTGTTTATTATATATTTCTTCTCTCTTTCTTCCTCTCCCTTTTCCCCCGCATTCTCCCATTTTAATGGAGTCTCATAAACAAAATAAAAATGCACTGAATCTCAAGATATTTTAAATTTTTTTCCACATAAAGTTCTAGGTCTGCCTCTCCACCATTATCTCCACTTGATTTCCAATTACATCCCTGTTTCATTGTGTACATTTAGAAATAAACCTTTTACTAGTCACTCTGATGTCATTCTGTTGCCATTGCTAGCCTTGGTTGTTGTATTCATTTGCCCTCCCTACTTTTCTGTTGTTTGAGAAGCAAATACTCTTTTCAGATCTGGTTTTCTTTCTAAGAAAATTTTAAACAATTCTTTTTATTATTGAACATCTATATTTTTTCATTTATGGTTAAGCTCATATTTGCAGTGTAGGTCACTCTGGGCTATGCCATCAATTCTGTGGCTCTTTAGAACACATGATTCCATTCCTTCCTGTATTTTACCAGCCTAGGTTTCTGCATCATTTTGTCTTTTTTTTATATAAAGCTTTTTTATTTTCAAAACATATGCATGGATAATTTGACAACATTGACCCTTGCAGAACCTTGTGTTTCAGATTTTCTCCTCCTTCACCTCACCCTCTCCCCTGGATAGCAAGCAATCCAATATATGTTAAACATGTTAAAATACGTTAAATCCAATATGTATAAACATACTTATACAATTCTCTTGATGTACAAGAAAAATTAGATCAGAAAAAAGAAAGTAAATGAGTAAGAAAACAAAATCTGCATCATTTTGGTGGAAGGACAAGGCTACTTCTTTCTAGATGCTGGACTCCTTCCTTCAGGCTTTTAATAGAATGTTACACAAGCTTGCATAGCCTTTCCTCCATCTCTAGTAGGGAGGGTACTGTCCTATTCATTCAATTTTTCAGTTCCCAGGCCTAATAATTCAGAGCATTACCACCCTAGGGTTAATTTTGCTATTTGAAGTTTGGATTGCTCTGAGAGGAAGAAATAGAATTGAGGTGGGGCTCTATTTCAAAATTATACACATATCTTGACTTTCCATCTCTCTATTCTCTTACAGAAATCAATTTTTGTTACAAGCTCATGATTAAGGTTAGCTAGTGTAGTCTTGGGACTAGTAGTGTGGTGAATAATAAAGAGAGTTGTTCAGGGAGTTCCTGGTAGGTGTTAGTTAAACATTTTGGATTTCTGGAGTACTAGACCAGGGAAACAACTGAAGTTGCTTTAGTTTTGATGATAAAAAAACAAAAAAACAACAAAAAAAAACTTTCTCTTTTATAGAGGTCTGAGAGGTTATAAGGATCAGAGAACCTATCTAGTCTGCATCTTGTTGATTTATATGATCATCCAACCAGACTAATTCTTAATAACAGAAGATTTTTGCATCGCTCTCTTGCTAACTGTTCCTAATCTCCCAGACATGAGAATAACTCACATGAAGCAATTAGTATCTCTAACGGTATCACCAGAAGTACCATCAGAAGTATAGTCTATATGTCTCTCTATTGCCCATCTCACACTTGAATGAGATGATTCGTAATGTTACAATCTTGCATAAAATTAAGCCTATTTTGTAAGGCCAGCTCTGATTCAGACAGTCTCCAGATAGTTTAAGTTTTAGTGGAATAAAATGAGACATTTGAAGGTAATTCAACAGTTAACAAAAGAAAATTTTCTTAGCCATAGTAAAGAAAGGATATTTTGACAAGGGGCTATATGAGTTAATTTAATTTAGCAAATTTCCCTGCCTTTGAGTTGCCCTTTGTACTCAGGTGATCAGGAAGTGAGGTTAATAGCCTGAGTCATTACCCTCTGAGTTAATCAAATATCAGGGTTGGTTTAGTACCTTTCATGGGAATGGGAGGGTTAAGAAATTGTTCCTGTCTACCAATTCTTTCTTATAAATCAACAAACAATACATTAGATTTTATATTCTCTGAATCTTGGCAAGCTATAAGATTATAAATATGTATTCCTGTGAAAAGTTACTTGTTAAAGTCAGTCGGTCCACATCTCATATTTTTCATTAAGGATATTCTTCATGCTTAAACATGGGCCATTTTCAAATAGATTTATAAAGAAACAATAGAGCATTCCCAATTTTTTGCCATGTATATTCTCCTGCTTCCTTTGTCTTCTGATTTTTTTATAATAAAAATGTCAGTGTGGATGCAATTCATTTTCTTCAGTAGTATGTCAATTCATTTGTCATAGGACAAGGATCTTTCATTTTGGGAAGCAGCTATTAAGTCAACATTTATTGATAGTCTTCAAATAATAGGAACTTAAGATCCTCTGAACTTATCAATGATCTTACCATTGAAAAATTATTATACATCTATTATATAGCAGACACTGTGAAAGGAATTGGGGATTCAGAGACAAAAAAAGAAATGTTCTAACTTGAGAAGCTTACTGAGGGATGATGTATATAAATATAACAATCCTGGATGATATCATAGCTGTCCTCCTCCCTAGCCTAATACTCCATATATAGTCTCTGTTAGGCAGGACCAAACACCTATGTCATTACATATAGTGGTCACCCCAGGTTATTATGGCTGAATCCTTGCTAATTGGTACTCTTTCTCCCACAACATCAAGTGCCAGGGTGTAGTCACTCATTTTCTATGGCTGTTTTACTTTACTAACAAGTGCTCATGCACATACACTTGTTTATAACTTCTTTCTACAAAAGATCAATACTTAGTGCTATTTCTCTGAGATCTTTGACACTACGGACCCCAGATTATTTTGTGCACTAGAAAAGTTGGCATCAAAAACATCCTTGATTCAATCAAGTAATATGCATTTATTCAAGCTTTGATCCATTAATCAAATAATTGGGTGTAAAGATGATTCAATGGTGTCCTGTAAAGGATCTTGCTATAAATTTTCTAAAAAGAATTTTGGCTTCTCATCATTTAATAATAGGAGTCAGTCCTGTCCCTATAATTAATCATCCTGCTAGATTTTATTCTCCCTCTATCTAATGGCTCCTTTTATGCTAAAAATGTCTAGTTTTTCCCATTCTTAAAAAAAATATCTCTTGGTCCTAATGTTCCCTCAAACCATAATCCTTTATCTCTTTTTTTCCCCTAAAGGGATAGAATCTGTCTGCACTTATTGCCTCTACTTCTTTTCCTTTCACTCATTCCTTAGCCTCTTACTGTCTGTCTTTATACCTCATCATTCAACTGAAGAGATCTCTCCAGTAATCAATGATTTCTTAATTGTTAAATCCATTGGCCTTTTCTAAGTCTTTATCTTCACTCTCTGAAGTATTTGACATTGTTGACCCCTTCCTTGACATTTTATCTTCTTTGTTTCTAATATTTATTCCATATTCTTGGTACTTCTTCAATATGTCTAGCCACTGCTTTTAATTTTCTTATGCTTGTTTCACTTCCCTATGTGAAAGCAGATCCAAACACTGTTTGGAGCTTTTTTCTCTTTCCTTACTATACTCTTTTGTCAAGTGATCTCTTCAACAATTTTAGATTAAATTATCATCTCTATTCAAGTGATTCTCAGATCTGCATATTTGTCTGATCATCTGTCTGTATCTATTATCCATCTAATTATATAGATGTAGAACTCTCATTTCTCTCCTGAATTTATGATCTATATAATTAACTTTTTTTTTTGAAGGTCATTTTTTTTTAATAGCCTTTTATTTACAGGTTATATGTATGGGTAACTTTACAGCATTAACAATTGCCAAACCTCTTGTTCCAATTTTTCACCTCTTACCCCCCCACCCCCTCCCCCAGATAGCAGGATGACCAGTAGATGTTAAATATATTAAAATATAAATTAGATACACAATAAGTATACATGACCGAACCGTTATTTTGCTGTACAAAAAGAATCAGACTTTGAAATATTGTACAATTAGCTTGTGAAGGAAATCAAAAATGCAGGTGGCCATAAATATGGGGATTGGGAATTCAATGTAATGGTTTTTAGTCATCACCCAGAGTTCTTTCTGTGGGCGTAGCTGGTTCAGTTCATTACTGCTCCATTGGAAATGATTTGGTTGATCTCATTGCTGAGGATGGCCAGGTCCATCAGAACTGGTCATCATATAGTATAGTTGTTGAAGTATATAATGATCGCCTGGTCCTGCTCATTTCACTCAGCATCAGTTCGTGTAAGTCTCTCTAGGCCTTTCTGAAATCATCCTGTTGGTCATTTCTTACAGAATAATAATATTCCATAATATTCATATACCACAATTTATTCAGCCATTCTCCAACTGATGGGCATCAACTCAGTTTCCAGTTTCTAGCCACTACAAAAAGGGCTGCCACAAACATATATAATTAACTATTAATTGGACATTTCCATCCATAGAGTCTCATAGACATGTCAAACTTAATATGCCTAAACAAAAATCACTATCTTCTCCTACTATCCTTTTTAGTTATGGAAGTTCAGAGCTTCAGGTGAATGCTACAGTTTCTTTTTCCACACTGAAACTTCCCCAGTTGTTGTTTCAATATATTTCAAGTCGGTATAAGAAATTAAATGGGAATTTGGGGGGATTTTTGCATAGCCACAGAAGATACATGAAAACTAACAGACAATACAGGAAATGTTTAGAAACTCAGAAAATCAAGTGTAAGTATAATATCAACCCACATTTTACAATAAAATACTGTAAACACCCCATAAAAGAAAAAAATCATATTTCCCTGGTATGAAAGGAGGGCTGCTGCTGGGGTGCCCCACTGCTATCCCCTCTGATGTGGAAAGGATAACAATCTTCCTGATTCTTCTTCAATCATCCCCATATCTAATAAATTGCGAAGTTCTGTTGATTTCATTTCCTCATCATCCTTTATATCTGTCTTCTTTTCATTCACATAAACATCATCCTACTTTGGACTCTAATTCCTTCTCTCCTAGACTGTGACTATATTCTCCTACTTAGTATCCATACCTAAAATCTTTCTCTGATCCAATCCTTTCTTCTCATAACTTTGAAAATGATTTTTTCCCACTTAACACAATATCTGACACATAGTAAGTGCTATATAAATGCTTATTATTATTTATTTTTTATTACTTGCTGTTGCTTCATATGGAACATTCAACCTTTCCTGGAGCCTCCATTGATCTTGGCAGGCTGGATCTCCAGAGTTTGTCTATATATTCCCTCAGGTTCTAGGACTAGCACCAAGGAGTTAGGGAAGATCTTTTATAATGTCTAATGATATAGCTCACAAGTCCCCAGTGATGTTCTTCCCTCTATGATTATCAGTTTATTATCAACCAGTCAGCCAGATTTAATCAGCTGTTAGAAAGGGAAACATATTAAGGTGATGGTAAGAATTATTGGTACAAAAATGTGCCTGGAACACACTTTATTGCAGCTTTATTTAAAGCTCAGCTGGAAAGGACTTTCCTGATTTTCCCCAGCTGCTAGTTCTCCTGAGGATTAAGGGGCTGCTGCATTTTTGGAGGAAGTTGCTAGTCTCTATAGGGTTTGCTCCTCTCCGTGATGATTGTAGGCTCAGCTGGAAGTGTGAAAGAGATTGTTTTGTTTTGTTTTGTTTTTGTTTTTATAGCTTTATCAGGGAAAAGAGAGGCAAAGGGATAGATTATTGCTCTGAATGAATGGAATAGTTTGTAATCTAGTCTGACTGCCCTTGGCTTTATTACCTTATTTTATCTAGAGATACGGGGATAGAGTTAAAAATTGATTCATTTCTAAAGTATGAGAAATTCCTGGGTGAAAAAACTACCTTTACCAATGTGTAGATATCTCCAAAACCTATAGTTTTAAAGAATTGCCTAGAGAATTAAAAGGCTAAAAAACTTGCTGGGAGCCTATATTCATGGTAGAACCTGAACCTACATTTTCCTAGATTCAAGACTGGACCTCTAGGACTATATAACACACTAGAACTGTGTTATCTATATTAATATTAATTTTCTCATAATTACCGCCCAAAGGCCCATCAGAGGAAAATCTGTGGGTCAATTGGTATCCATCTGTTGCATGTAATAAATTTCACCTTCTGTATTCCTCAGAGTTTCATTTCTGGATTTTGTGTCGTATCCTAAATTATAAACTATGGATTGCTTTTTAATTTTCTGTAACTTTTTTCTCCATGATGGATTTGTTGCATTGATGAGGAATTTGATATACATACTACACAAAAAGATTCTTTAACTAATTTCCTTTAAGGTTAAGGTCCCAACAGAGAAAGAGTGATCTCTTAAAATATAAATGTCAGATTGCTTCCATATCTTCTCCATCTTTTGAAATGCCAAAAGACAAGTCAGAAGAAAGTACTCCTGGTATTTGTCCAAATGCCAGTTTGTATGAGGTAGAGCTTGTAACATCACTCCTCATAGTATTATATAGAAATATAGACACATATTAACCAGTGTGCTAGGCAATCAGCTTAGTTAGAAAGGAAAGGTATTAAAGTGATACAGTAAAAATCATTGGCACAAAAATGAGCCCATGCTTGGAACACACTGTTGCAGCTTCATTTAAAGCTCAGGGTTTCTAACATGTTCAGCAATATATTGTTAAAGCTGTGGTTATCTCAAGGATGATCAGATATAATTCTAGGTGCTTTGATTTCTGTCATATATAACACTTCCTTGAGACAACTAGATTTCTTTTCTTCTTTTTTCTGGACTCTTCATTTCTTGTCTTGTCTTTTCTTTCTTTCCCTTCCCTCTGTCCACATAGAGTATCATACCGTTATCTGCAGATGTTCTGCCCAAAGGAATGACTAAGATCACGCATTAAACCAAAATCACTGTGTCTCATTTATTGACTAATAATAGGTTCCAGGTTAAGCCCCACTTGGTCGTTTTGGGGGCCCTAATTGGCTCAAAATGAATATAAAAGCAATTATTTCTATTTTGGTCAAAAGCTCTGAGGATCTTTCCCTCCAAAATTTATACAAATATACACACACATATCATTTTACATATATATATATATATATACACATAAGTTTTACATATATACACACATGCACGTATATACATATATGTATATATACTGATATATACATGTATGTAGGTGAGTGATATATACACATATCATATGTGTACATGTGTATTAAGTATGTGTTTATACACACACATATAGAAACTAAGTAAAAGAGGCCATTCTCTTACTCATTTCTTACCTAGTCTTAATTATTGATTGGGCATTGCTTTAGTCAAACTGACACCTGTTAAAAACCTTAGCTTAAAAAAATCAAGGTCTCTCACTGCATTTGGGGTCATCTCCTGTCCTCCTGATCTATATTTGGTTATTGGACCTAGATGAAAGTCAGGTAACCTTGCATAGTCTTCTCTCATGTAAATCCAATTCATTTGCATGTCATGGTATTATCTCCCTGATGCCATGTCCTCTTCAAGAATGAAGGACAAACAACAACTACAACAGTCAACTAAAGAAAAGTTCTGACAGAAAAATGATGGTTGTGATGTCTACTGCCGAGAACTGCAGTATTGTGCAAAGGTGTTTTTTTTTTTACTCTACCTGATTTTTTTTTTTGTTTATTTTTAATAACTTTATTTTGTACTTTTCAAAACATTACTTTAGCATTTTAAAAAATTTTGAACCCCAAATTGGCCCCTTCCCTTTTCTACCTACATAGCCATGTGATTATCTGTAGCCATTTCTCTGGATTGAATTTCTCCTTAATCAACTAAGTGGGTAAATGTAAGAGAAAAGTTGACGCCTTGAATAAGTATCTCTGTCATTACCATGTGCTTACAATGAGAAAAAGCCATTGTTAAAAAAATTCCTGTTCCTTAACATGAGGAAGCATATATATATAATTAATCTATGATCATTACTTAACCAAGATGAGAAAGTTTTCTGGACAAATGGACATTCTAGGGGTAAAAATAAAAATCATGTGCTTTAGAACAGGAAAGAAAATCAGATGAAGTTTATAGTACTAAAGTGTTTTTTTTTTTTTAATGGAAAACTTTTATTAGCACCCAGAAGTTTTCAAAGAATGCCCAAATTTTGACTTTGCAGTCATAAAGGCTGGCCTGTTTACATGAATTTGTGAGTACGTGAATGCTATCCATAGTGTTCATTTTTGTCTTTATGTCTATATATAATGAAAACTGTTCATTCAGAAGTGCAAACAGTTCTCACATATTTGGAGTCAGTTTTAAAAGAAGTGAGAATATTCAGTATGAAGACTTTAACCTTCTCAAATATCTAGTATTTGTGTTCAATTTTGAGCAATTTTTAAATCATTTTTTTCTTGGTCTGTCCAAAGAAAAGAGAAGAGATTAACAGAAATAAAGTAGAAAAGGTATTTATCATTCCCAGGATTTATTGCTTTAAAAATAAAAAACTAAATTCATGATACCTCAAAAATTAAGGATCATAGTTTGAATATGAATTTGCAGATTATAAAGGAAACAAAAATAAATCTTTGACTTTACTATGAATTGTTAAATCTAAAGCTATTCCAAATCTTTTTTTCTCTCTCTATTCAAGCTTCCCATACCTTTCCTTTGTGCCAAGGATCTTGTTACTTATTTCATTGAGCTCCCTCTTTTCCTCTCCTTTTTATCTCACATTCCTCTGATATGGTCCCCAAGTCCCCCCCCCACACTTTTACTTCATTTTCTGATGACAAAATGTCTCTTTTCCTTGCTAAAACTAATCCCTTTATATCTACTCTTAAAACCATAACTACCAATCCTCTTTAGTAGATTGATTTCATCATAATCTAGACTCTTTCTAGTCTTCAACTTCTTTCTTTCCACTAACTCTTTCTTTCCCTACAAATACAGCTAAAAGTGATTTACAATCAGTGGCTCCACTTCTTTTCCTTTCACTCTCTTCCAAATGCCTCTTCAATCTTGCTTTTAACCTCCATCATTCAACAGAAAAACTGCCTTTTCCAAAGTTACCAATGATGACTGAATAGACAAATCTAATGGCTTCCTCTCAGTCCTCATTCTTCCTGACTGTTCTTCAGATTGTGCACTGTATTGCTCTGGTCATTTTATGTTCCTTGTTCTCTCTTGATTCTTCCCTTACTATTTCATCACTATTTCACACTTCTTTGCTGGATTTTCATTTATGTAAAATATACTAATTGTGGGTATTACTGTCTCCTGGGCTCTTTCTCCTTTTCTCTTTACACTCTGTTACCTTGGAAGTTTAATGATCATTTCTATGTTAATAATTTCAAAATTGATTTATCTAGCTTTAGTCACTATCCTGATTATCAATTCCACATCATCAACTGCTTATTGGATATCTTGGAATTGATATCCCATAGACAGCTCAAATTCGGCATGTCTCAAACAGAACTGTATCTTTCCCTCTGACCCTTACCCACCTCTGAACTTTCCTAAAACTAGTGAAAATAACACCATCATTCCAGTTCCCCAGATATTCAACCTTAGTATTATCCTTAACTCCCTCCTCTTGGTCAGTCTTTGACAAATAATGTAAGTTCTTTCTCTATAGCTCTTTCATACATATCTTCTTCTTCACTAACACAGACACAATCCTAGTTTAGGTCCTCATTGTCTATTACCTGAACTATTCTAATAGCCTCTAATTTGGTTTAGTTGGCTCAAATATCTCTCCACTTCATTTCATTTTATACTTAATTACCAAATGATTCTCCAAAAGTGGGGGTCTGATTAGATTATTCTGTGATCAATAAATCCCAATGCTTCCTTATTGCCTCTAAGATCAAATATAGGGGCAGTTAGGTGGCACAGTGGGTAGAGCACCAGTCCTGAAGTCAAGAGGACCTGAGTTCAAATTTGACCTCAGAAACTTAACATTTTCTAGCTGTGTGACCCTGGGCACTAAGTCACTTAACCCCAATTGCCTCAGGGGGAAAAAAAGGAGATCAAATGTAAAGTCCTTTGTTTGGCATTTAAAGTTCTCTGTACTGAGTTATTCTGGGTATTATAAATAGTTAAATCACAAAAAATTTATGAAGGAAGATGCTATTCATCTCCAGAGAAAGAACTGAGAAATAAAAATGTGCATAGTATAGTTTTGCAAATGTTTACAGATCTATTTTTTAGCATCCTCTAGTTCAATGTGGGAAGGGAGAGATAGTTTAAAACTTAAAATGAAAAAAAAATCATAAAAAATAAAGCCCTCTACAATATGACCCCTTTTTATCTTTCTAATTTTATTGCATTCTATTTCATTCCATATATTCTATTTCCCCACACATTCTATTTGTTTGTCTTTGTGTTGCTTGTTCCCTATGCATGGAACGAGCTCTCTCTCTCTCTCTCTCTCTCATAATCTTCAATTTATGGAATCATTGATTTCTTTAAAGATCAGTTCAAGTATCCCTTACTCCTAGCCCCTCCCCAGATAATATTTCCTTTAAAATTATTTCCAATCCATTTTGTATTTATCTTATATGTCCTGATATCAGGACATATAAGATAAATACATATTTTATACACACACATACACACACACATTCATGTATATGTATATGTATTTATGGGATTTTTTCCTGCCTCATTACAATATAAACTACTTGAGGGCAGAAATTGTTTTTGATTTTTTGTTTCTTTGGCTCTAGTACTTGTGCCTAGCATATAATAAGAACTTAATAGATAATAATGCTTAGCATTCATATAGTACTCTGTTTTTAAAACATTTTACAAATATGACCTCATTTTATCCTCACAGCAACTTTGAGAGACAGATGCTGTTATTATACCCATTTTACAGATGAAGGAGACAGAAGGTAAGTGATTTGCCTAGAGTTACATATCTAGTAAGTGGATGAGATAGGATTTGAATGTTGGTGTCCAGGTCTTCAGGTCCAGCATTCCATCCACTTTGCTGATTTTTGTTGATCAGTTGTTTTGATTATGCTTGACTCTTTGGGATCCCATTTGGGATTTTCTTGGCAAAGATACTGGACTGTTCTGCCATTTCCTTTTTCAGCTTACTGTACAGAGTGAAGAAATTGAGGCAAACAGAATTAAGTGACTTGCTCAGGTTCACACAACTAGTAAATGTTTGAGACCAGATTTGTATTCAGGAAGAGAGTCTTCTTCCTATTCCAGGACCAGTTCTCCATCCACTGTGCCACCTAGCTGTACCATATTATGCTGCTTTGCTGCCTATAAATAAATACCTGTTGATTGATTGGCTTCTAGTTCTTTACTACTACAAAAAGTACTGGTTTCTCTTTGGTCTCCTTTGAACTGGTTCTTGAGTCAAAGGATATAAATATTTTATATTTTAGCATAATTTCAAATTGATTTCCAAAATGGTTAGACCAATTAAGTCTCACTAGCAGTATATTATTTTCCTCATCTTTCTTCAAACTCTTCAATATTAGATATTCCCATATTTTATCATGTTTCCAATATTCTGGGTGTGAGATGAAACCTCAGAGTTGTTTTGATTTTCATTTCTTTAATTATTAGTGATTGCACGATATCTTCCATATAATTGTTAATAGTTTATAATTCCTTTGAGAATTGTTCATATCCTTTGAACATATATGATAACTTTTGTGGAAAAAGAATTCTTATCAATTTAACATATGTATATGCATATGTATATATATTTTACATTACAATATTTTCAATATCAGGAATTTCCAAAGTATATGTGCTACCACCAACATAGGTCACAGTGTCTCTAACACTTGATGGATGATCTACAAAAGTAGAAATATCCAAAAATTTTTAACACTCGTGAATCTGGTGATTACTTTTTCCAAATTTAGTAGAATTGCTTTTGCACAAGTGACATAGAAACCATTGTTAGTTGTGTACCTGAAGCTTTTCAATCATGGTGGAACTTGGTTGGGAGACTCTAAGTTTTGCCAGCATAGAATTTGAGAACCCTGTGGCAATTTTACACTATATCAGTAAAGAAGCTAATTGAAGAAAATGAAAGTTTTACATTTAAGATATGCTTTTCCATCACTTCATGTTAGATAGAAAAGTCACAATGTAGATAGAAGGGCATATTATTAGTAGAATTTTTAATGTCCATGTCTAACTCCCATCTTCCTGGAGGTTGCAAGCATACTTTCCATTTGGAGTCCTATGTTGCATTTATGCTGATTTAATCACTCATTGAACATTAGTAGGAGTCCAATTATACTGTTCAAGAGTAAGATGTTTTATGAGAAAATGACAAAAAGATACATGTAATCATTGGAATGCCAGTTTACAATCAGATAGGATGTGCAATAATCCCTTTAGCAAGCTTAAGCTTTTACATATTAATGGCAACATTAGAGAGTAGGAAGATGGCTGTTACAGTATTAAGGTAGGTTTTCATAATAAAGCAGTTGCTTCTGCTGTCCCAGTCTGATTACCATTTTATAGAGATCCAACACAAGAGGACCTATGAATGTTTACTTATTTCCCATAAGTATATAGTTATGGACTTTTTTTTTTACAAGAATAACACTGTTCCATGAACTTTTCCTAATTGCTCAGGGCTAATATTGATTCTTAACAGTGATTCTTTAAAAGATTTATATATAAGAAGGAAAAACAATCATTTGAACCCTTGAAGCAAATCATTGTACTCATTATGTTACACACACACACACACACACACACACACAGTACTTTTATTTGACCCGAAGTAAAGCATTGTCCATATTTTATTCCCAAGTATGTTGTAGACAAAACAATAAGTAAAGTTAAGGGAGGGACTTTTTCTCCCCACCCAAACTAACGTGGTTACAGAGGCTCACAATATAATCACAAAGTGTAAAGTAGGTATTAAAGAACTTCTCTAAAACTGCAATATGTGAATAAGTTCTTTAGTCAACTGAAAAAGGATTGTTGGGCCATGACCATTTTATAAAGGCATTTGTGATTTGCTAAGACTCATGCTCCTTGATGCTATATGTGGGGACATTATGCTATATACTTTAAAAATGTTATCTTAGTTATAAAAGAAACAAAACATTTAGCAGAGCACTTTGCAGAAATAAACCCCTTTGCCTATACCTTTAAGGAGAAGGAAAGGGAATTTATTTTCTACTTTCTCTCCACTGCCTACCCACTGACTTTGTTAGCAGACCTATCAAAACAGTAAGAGACAGTGCTTCAGATACACATATCAGAGTTCAAACATGGATGTAGAGGGACATTCACCCAAAGAAGGAAACCACTTCAAAGAATATGGCCCCTTCCATCAGAGAAAAGGCTGACTCCAGATTCAAGAAAAGAGAATATATTGGTACCCCAAATGAGAGGCTCACCCAGTACATAATGAGACAGAGAACCATATGAGCATTCTACAAATAGACAAAGGACTTCCAAATCACCCTGAACCGGAAACTGTGAGTTATCACAGATACATTTCCTATACATACACTTCATTAGTACTGAACTTTAAGTATGAGTCTAATTTTTCCAAGACTACTTTGTGCATTTGTAGGAAAATATCCCAAGCTTTTTTTGGGAAAATTCTTGTTCTAATTAACCCTATCTTAGTAAATACCTTTGCTAAAAGCTGATTGTCCATGGAACACACATTGGTAGGGTTTCAAGAACTATAGTATTAGGATTAGCCAACCACAAAATTACCCTTAGAAACTTAAGAGTGTCAGCCACAGTACTCTGGAGACCCATTTGGCAGATAAAAGGAAGGTAATAACCCAAAGGATATGGTACATAAAAAAGTGATTTATCTGAAATTCAATATCATAGATACCACTTCAGTTTCTAAATTAAATTTATTCTCACTGTTTCCTTTGCCTTTAAGATATTCTTATATTGGCTTCTTTAACATCATCTTCTGTCTTTAAAAAATGTGTACCTAAGCCTAAGAAGGTGACATGTTCTTTGGACACAGTATTTGATGTATGAATAAGAATCAAGCACATAGAATATCTGCCCCAAGTGGTATATCACAAAATCTTTATAATCTTCTAGGTGTTGGAGGCCTAGGAATAATAAGACATATCTCATTTAAGAGGGAGACAGGAAGAAGAAAGAACAAATTGAGATAAACAGAATAGGGTTGGGGGAAGAAAAGAAAGGAATAATTGCCTTAAAATAGAAGTAAATTATGATAAATTTTGATTACTAACTGGATAACTGTGACAGTAAGACACATGAAAAATGGCTGTCCTGTACTTTTTCTTTCCAATTGGTCAGGGGGCACCCTGGGTTTATAGTTCTCTTTGAAAGAGACCCAAATGCTGCTGGGTTTGGGTTTTCTTTGGAACAGGCATGTGGATAGACAGGAAAGGGGTAGAGGGATGGAGAGGGATATACTCCAGAGATTATTATTGAGGGTGTACAGCTGCCAAACACACTGTGTCTCTGGCAATACCTGTTGAGTCGGCTGCTGTAGTGGGAAGAGCAAGATGAAGAAAGACAGTTGTATAGATGCCAATAGCGGCAGGATGCTGCACCAGGTTTGTGCCCTGCCAGTAAGGGACGTGCCAAACTCTCTGGCCTGGTTTCAGATAACTGGGTGTCTACTTTCTCTGCCAACTAATAAACCCAGGGAATACATTTGCATTAACACCACTGTGCCATCCCTCCTTTTTCCTCCTCCCCTTTTTTCCTCCCATATAGCAGTCCTGTCTAAATGCTGTCTCTAGGCTGCTTTTCAGGAGTTCCATTTCAAGGAACCACAAGGTAAGCCAGATGCTGTCCTGAATTGCCTTGAAGGAAGCTGGTATCAGCAGTCAGAAGGAAGACAAAACCTATATTTCAGGTTTTTGGCAGTCAGTAAAATATGCTGGGTAATTTCATTTTTTTTAAAGGAAAGAGAGTTTTAAATTTTTATCTCATACAAACATTATGCTAACCTAGACCCTTTCTTTCTCTATGCATCTCCATTTTGGGGAAATTCACTGTTGGTTCTTAGAGGTTTCCAAATGTACTGAGACTGTAACAGGAAAAGTTTGATAGAAAAGTAGTTTGGTCCACAAAATTACTCCCTAAAATGAAAAGTGGTAAATATGTCCAATTTCTTCTTTTTCTGTCTTGAGGGCACAATGGCAACTTCTCCTCAAGAAATAAGAAGGCTCAGACCTAGATAGAAATGTTCCTCCATGCAACAGCATCTATTAGTAAGATAGTAATATGTATGAAGCAAGGATAAGCAGGGAATCCTCTTCTAAATATGATGCCCTCCATCAATTTGATAAGTAAGATTCCAGGGCGTGGGCATTTTTTGGAAGGGGCATTTCTCAGGGAGATAAGCATATAGCATAGGCTTTATCAGAGGGAACAAACATCTTTTCAGTAGTTCAGGGCACCCTCCAAGATGATTGGTTACTGAGATTCAGGAGATGGGTTCTTACTAGAGATCATCTGGCCATATATTTGATACATTTGACCAGACTTTCTTTTTTCACTTTTTCTCCCTTGAACTTCCAAAATAATTAATTTATGGTAAGGATAGAAAAAGAAGTATAGATTTCTCAAGAACAGAAAATGGCTACTTGTCAAGTTCCTGGCGGGGCAAGTTGTGTTTATGCAGACAACCTAAGAGGAATAAGTTCGTCAATTCCTGGTTTCTGGATGTCTTTTGTGTCTCCATGTCATTTTCTGAGGGTAGAACAGAAATGAAAGAATCCTGAGACTCAAGACCTCTAGCCCTTGGGACTCCTGAGTTGAAAGTCCTAAAGTATGAGAGATTCTGACTTTGAGAATTGGGTTCCAGCCCAGAAGGAGATTATTTCCTTAAGAGTGCTTCCCAGAGAAAAAAAAGGATCCTCCCCAGAGGGCTTCCCTGAATACCAGACCAGGACAACTGAATCTTGGGATTCTGCTCCACACACACACCAAAACAAAGCAACACAACACAACACAACAGAAATTGGTACAAGAAGCTAAGACTGTGGAGGTTTCAAATGACTGGATTAATGTTTGGTTAGTTGTCCCATGAAGTATCTTTACTTTTTGAAAAGAGTTTTAGGACTATTAGAGTATTTTATATTTTATGTGTTTCTTGAGCATTTGAGAATCCTTTACTTCATATGTATTTTTTATGGCAGGTGAAATAAAAGCTGTCCAACACTCTATTCCAAAATTGTACATTGAAAACATATGTGCTCTAAGATACCACTACACACCTGTCAGATTGGCTAAGATGACAGGAAAAAATAATGATGATTGTTGGAGGGGATGTGGGAAAACTGGGACATTGATTCATTGTTGGTGGAGTTGTGAACGAATCCAACCATTTTGGAGAGTAGTTTGGATCTATGCTCAAAAAGTTATCAAACTGTGCATACCCTTTGATCCAGCAGTGTTACTACTGGGATTATATCCCAAAGAGATTATAAAGAAGGGAAAGGGACCTGTATGTGCATGAATGTTTGTGGCAGCCCTTTTGTAGTGCTAGAAACTGAAACTGAATGGATGTCCATCAGTTGGAGAATGGCTGAATAAATTGTGGTATATGAAAATTATGGAATATTACTGTTCTGTAAGAAATGACCAACAGGATGATTTCAGAAAGGCCTGGAGAGACTTACACGAACTGATGCTGAGTGAAATGAGCAGGATCAGGAGATCATTATATACTTCTACAACAATACTAGATGATGACCAGTTCTGATGGATCAGGCCATCCTCAGCAACGAGATCAACCAAATCATTTCTAATGGAGCAGTAATGAACTGAATTAGCTATACCCAGAAAAAGAACTCTGGGAGATGACTAAAACCATTACATTGAATTCCAATCCCTATAGTTATGCACACCTGCATTTTTGATTTCCTTCACAAGCTAATTGTACAATAATTCAGAGTCTGATTCTTTTTGTACAGCAAAATAATGTTTTGGTCATGTATACTTATTGTGTATCTAAGTTATATTTTAATATATTTTAACATCTACTGGTCATCCTGACATTTAGGGGAGGGGGTGGGGGGGTAAGAGGTGAAAAATTGGAACAAGAGGTTTGGCAATTGTTAATGCTGTAAAGTTACCCATGTATATATCCTGTAAATAAAAGGCTATTAAATAAAAAAAAAAAAAAAAAAGAAAACATATGTGGCAGTTAGGAAGCCCATTATTCACATTTCAGTCATACCTAGAATTGTTTTCAAATTTTATTTTGGAATAGAGAAAGTGAGCCAAAGAGAAAAACTTATCTTTTGGGGTCAGATCCCCATGACTGGATTAAGGCCAGTATGAGCCCACAGTCTTGGGAATGAAAGCATGAAGATAAGAATGATACCTTGAACCATGAAATATATTTTTTCTTTTTATCTTTGTCTATTTTTTATAGTGTGTTTGCAGTGTATGTAATATGTCTTTTCAGTTACTTCATGACAGGGTACAATAAGTTGCAAACTATAAGCAGAGTCAAATCCATTGCCTCTTTCCATCCTCAGTTATGTTTATTGACTCTTTCACATGTAAACATATTTACAAACTGAAAGTAGACTCTCAAAATCTAAGCTGAATAATTCCATTATATACGTACACACATATATATGCACATTATATATATATATATATATGTAATGTATTTTTAACATTAAAAAAATGTGGGTTCTAGATTCTTTCCCTCCCTCCTCTTCAGCTCTCAGCAAAGCTGATAGAAGTGAATGTAATAAGATAGATATATTAGATATTTTATTGCCTGTGTGTGTATTACCTTTTGATAAATCTATTAAAACAAAAACTTGTGAAAGAATTCATTTTTAAACAAATAATGATCTTGAGAAATTGTTTAGTAATTTATTGGGAAACTGATTTAGTACTACATATCAAACCAATTATTTTAGTTAATTTGTTTTGGATTATAGATTTAAACATAAAAAGATGGCATAATATGGAATAATGTATTTGTACTGTGGAAGAAATTTCCTTTTTTTTCCTATTTAACAAAAAGAAGGAATTATTAAGGGAAGGCTAGATCTGATTAATGTATTCAAATAAAATTTTATTTAAAAGAGAAAACAAATATATATATATATATAAAAGAAAAATAACATTAGAAAAATAATTATGGAAGATAGATAAAATTGATACATACCATAAAAGGAAAACTATCAAAACTTGACAAAGCTACTTCAGTATATAATGGATAATGGACAAGGATTTGAGCATATTGATTTCAAAAGAGGAAAGGAAAATTGTCAAAAACAAATTTAAAAATTCAACTTTTATGATTCAAAAAAAATTTGAAGTAAAACTACTTTAAGAAACCCTTTCATATCATCAAATTGGCAGCATGAAGAAAGCTATATACTCACTGAATTTTTTCAGTTTAAATACATTTTATTTCATTAACTATTTCCCATTTACATATAATTTTTTAAAATATTCATTAATTTTTTTGAGTGCTAAATTCTCTTTCCCTCATGTCCCTCCCATCCCTTGAAAAAAATGAGCAATATGATATCAGTTATACATATGAAGTCATTCAAAACATATTTCCATATTAGCCATTTTGCAAAAAATAACACACATATACCCACACATAGACACACAAACCAAGAAAAGTGTCATGTATATATATATATACACACACACACATGCACACACACATACACACATACATGCTTCTATCTGCACTTAGAATTCTTCAGTTCTCTCTCTGGAGATAGTGAGCATTTTTCATCATCTTTCCTTTGGAATTGTCTTTTTTCCCCCTTGAGATAATTGGGGTTAAGCACCTTTCCCAGGGTCACACAGCTGGGAAGTGTGTCTGAGATCAGATTTGAACTCAGATCCTCCTGACTTTAGGGCTGATGCTCAATCGACTGCACCATCTTGCTGCCCTTGGGATTGTCTTTAATCATTGTCTTGATCAGAATAGTAGTTGATCATCCTCACAATACTGCTGTTATTTTATATTAATATCCTCATAGTTCTTCTCATTTTGCTTTGTATTTGTTCAAGTTAAGTCTTCCTAGATTTTTCTGAAAACACCTTCTGTAGTTATTTTAAATAGAATTTATCTTTTTATCTTTTCTTGCTGGGTTTTGTCAGTAGTAAAAAGAAATATTGTATTTCTTACATTACCATAATTATTCCAAGTTTCCTTTTGTTTGTCTTTCCCATATAATAAATGATAATTTTTAAAGAGGAAAAAACTTAACACAAGTAAACAATGCACTGAAAAAGCCAAATGCATTGAAAAACATGTGCAGTAGAAAACATGCAATACCTGTGAACTTCCCAACCTCCCCAGAGGGGTGGGCTGAGGATGTTGTTTTATATATCTTCATTTGAATCATATTTTGATTGTTACAGTTTTACCTTCACTTTTAATTTTTTTTGTGTGTGAGTGTATAGTTGTTTTCTACATTTATGTTGTTGTAATTTTGTGTATGTTGTTTTCTTGGTTCTCCTTACTTAACTCTACATCAGTTCATGTCAGTCTTTCCAAACTTCTGTGTATTCATTAGATACATAATTTCTTAAAGGAAATAATATTCCATTACATTCGTGTGGCACAATTTATTTAGTTTTCCCCAACTAATGGTCATCTACTTTGTTTCTGATTATTTCCATCACAAAATATGCTATTACACACACACACACACACACACACACACACACACACGAACTTTCTTCTTATCAGTGGCTTCCTCGGGGGATGTCTAATAATGATGTCTCTGGTTCAAAGGAAAAGGACATTTTTGTCACTTTATAAATATAATTCTTAGTTGCCTTCCAAAACATACCACTTCACAACTAGTCACTCCCCCTCAAATTAATACTTTATTTATCATTCCAAAACTCCTCCAACATTGACTATTGCCAATTTTGTCATCTTTGCCAATCTTCAGTATGTGAGTTCAAATCTCAGGGATTTGTAAATGTGAATTTCTCTTGTTATTAGTGATTTGGGGCATTCATATGGTTGTGAATATTTCATGATTTTTCTTTTAGGAATTGTTTATTCATTGACTATTCTTAATTTTCAACATTCACCCTTGCAAAACCTTGTGCTCCAAATTTTTTCTTCCTCCCTTTTCTCCTCTCCCTCTTCAAGACAGCAAGTAACCCAATATAGGTTAAACATGTGCAATTCTTCTATACATGTTTCTTCTATACAATTATCATACTGCTCAAGAAAAATCAGATCATAAGGAAAAAAAGAGAAAGAAAACAAAATGCAAACAAACACAAAAAGAGTGAAAATATTGTGTTGTGATCCACACTCAGTTACCACAGTCCTCTCTCTAGGAGCAGATGACTCTCTCCATCACAAGTCTATTGGAATTGGCCTGAATCACTCCATTGTTGAAAAGAGACACATCCATCAGAACTGATCATTGTATAATCTTGCTATTGCAGTATACAATGTTCTCTTGATTCTATTCTCTTCACTTAGCATCAGTTCATGTAAGTCTCCCCAGGTCTCTCTAAAATCATCCTGCTGATCATTTCTTACAGAACAATAATATTGACATTCATATACCACAACTTATTCAGCCATTCTCCAACTGATGGGCAGCCACTCAGTTTCCATTCCTTGCCATTACAAAAAGGACTGTTATAAATATCTTTGCACATGTGGATCCCTTTCCCTCCTTTATGATCTCTTTGGGATATAAGCCAAGGAGATACACTACTGGATCAAAAGGTATACAAGTTTGATAGCCCTTTGGGCATAGTTCCAAATTGTTCTCCAGAATGGTTGGATCAGTTTACAACTCTGCAAACAATACATTAGTGTCCTAGTTTTCCCACATCCCCTCCAACACTTATCATTATCTTTTCCTGTCATCTTAGCCAATCTGAAAGGTGAGCATACACACACACACACACACACACACACCCATAATTTTATAACATATTTATATTTACAATCTTGACTATCAAATGATTATCAGAGAAATTTAAAATAATTTTATCCTCATTTGACCACTTTCCTTCTTATTCTGGTTGTATTAATTTTGTCTGCACAGAAATTTTTAAGTTTCATGCAAAGGTACCTATTTTATATTTTGCAATTGCCTCTATTTTTTATTTGCTTCAGAATATGTTGTCTACACTTAGCTGTGAAAGGTATATGATCAACTTCCCCTCTACTTTTTAAAATAATATGATCTTTAATATTTAGGTTGCATATCCATTTGGAATGTATCGTGGCTTATGGCATAAGATGTTGATCTGAACCTAGACTGCTAAGCCTAAACCATACTGCTTTCTGGTTTTCCCAACAATTTTTATTAAATAAAAAGTTTTTTCCCCAAATGATTTATATTTTCCACTTATCAAGGTGGTTTTATTAAATTCTATTGTTTCTAATTTTCTCTTCTTTAGTCTGTTTCATAAAACTTTCTCTCCTTTTATTTACTTTTTATGAAGTAGTTGGCATTAAGTGACTTGCCCAGGGTTACTCAGCTAGAAAGTGTTAAGTGTCTGAAACCAGATTTGAAATCAGGTCCTTCGGACTCCTGGGCCTGTGCTCTATCCACTGCACCATCTAACTGCCCCAATTATCTCTTTTTTAAAAATCAATATCAGATGGTTTGTGATTATTCTTTGTTCATCCTCACTTCTTTTCATTATTTCCCTTCATATTTTATATTTTTTGTTTTTTTTCAAATGAATGTTATTATTATTTTATCAAATTTTATAAAATATCTCCTTTAGAAGAATTATGACCAAACAGAGGCAGAGAGGTTCATAGGAGGTAAATTGTATAATTTTAATTATATAAAATTAGAACATTTTTACACAAACAAAACCAACAGAGCCAAAATTAGAAGATAACCAGAAAAGTTGGAGGGAAATTTATAGCAATTTTCTTTGATAAAAGTCTCATTTTCCTAATATATAGAGAACTCAGACAAATATTTAACAGTAGGAGCCATGGTCAAAAGATGTGACCAGCCGGTTTTTAAAGGAAGAAATTAAAGCTATAAATCAGTAATTTAAAATGTTCTAAATCACTAATAATTAGAGAAGGACAAATTAAAATAATATGAATACTTCACAGCTATCAGTTCAGTTGACATTATAAAAAATGAAAATGCCAAATGCTGGAAGGTCTGTGAAGAAAAAGGTCCATTAATGTACTGTTGGTGAGGCTTGAACTTCTCTAACCAGTTTGGAGAATAATATGGAAATATGCCCAAAGGACTGACTATAAGTTGTATATATACACCCTTTGGCTCAACAATACAATTGCTAACTTTGTACTCTAGGAAGATCAAAGAAAAAGAAAAATGGCCTATGTGTACAAAAATATTTATAGCAGTTCTTTTTGTGGGGGTAAAGAATTGGAGATTAAAAGGATTAAAAGGATGCCTACCAACTTGAGAATGGTTATAAATTATAATATATGAATATCATGGATATTTTGATACAGGATGGTTCCAAAAAAACCTGGGAAAACCTACATGAACTAAGAACTAAGAGAGCAATACATACAGTTATAGCAATTTTGAAAAATATAAACAACTGTGAAAGACTTAGAAGCTCAGATAAATACAATGATCCAGCAGAACTTCAAAGCACTTATAATTTAAAGTGTTATCCACCTCCAGATAGAGAACTGAACGATTCAGAATGCAGACAGAAATATACACACAGATACATCTATCTATTTAGATAGGGGTGTGTGTGTGTGTGTGTGTGTCTGTGTGATTTCCTTTCCTTTTGGAACATGGCTAATATGGAAATGTTTTACATGACTTGATATGTATACTGGGTATCTTATTTCTTACCATTTCATTGGGAGTGGTGAAATGGAGGGATGGATACAATTTAGAACTGAAAATAAAAATAAAATTAAAAAAAACAAAGTTATTATTTTAGTAATTTGATTGGCACAGCATTCACAGTATAAATTAACTATGTTTGTATTATCATTTTTATTATACTGGCATGACTTAGCCATGACCAGTGAATATTCCTCTGTTTATTTAAGTAATTCTCTAAGAAACACCTTGTAATTAAGTCTTGTACAAGTGTTTTAGTGTTAGGTCAACTTCCAGACATTCTATGAATTTTGTAGTTATTTTAAATGGAATTTTGCTTTGCCATTGTACCACACTTCCAGAACAATGCCAATTTTTTCAGTGTCAGAGAAGATACTTTCCCAAGGTAATTCCACTGCCTCCCATTATTTTTCTAATTATTCAGTCCCCCGTTGATCTATACCTTCCCTCTAGTTAACTCCCCGCCCCCCGCCCCCCATTTTTCACAATCTTGTGTGCGTGTGTATGTGGGAGGGGGTGGGGCTTGTCTTAGTCCTTCAGGTGACAGTTGACCTTACAGGTTATAACTTTCTCCTGAGAAAGAACAAGTGGTCTTTTCAAGCACAAAATCTCCCAAACCACGCCCAGAACAAGGTTCTCAGCTCCTTTCCCAGAACACCCACAAGAACATTCATATATAGAATTCCTTCTCACCTTCTTTTCTCCCCACCTTGAGTCATTTTTCCTTTCCTGTTCACCCACTCCTCTGAAGGTTCCTCTCTTTTGTTAATGTTTTCCTTGTTGATTTATCTACTTATGTTTAAGGTATTTGAATTTTCTTTTTCTTGACATCATTGGAAATTTCAACCTTTCTCTCTCCCACCATCCCTACCTTTGCTTTTGTTCACTTTTTGACCCTTTCCCTTCCAATAGTGCTTTCTTTGGGAGATGAATCTTAAAGTCTCTTAGTCTCCTCCCATACACGTAATTCATGCTTCACCAGCCTCTGTCTCTGCCCCAAATGATCCTTCTTGCTTGCTTTCTTCCTTCCTTCCTTCCTTTTCTTCCTTCACTCCTTCCTTCCTTCCTTCCTTCCTTCTTCCTTCCCTTTCTTTCTTTCTTCTCTCTTTTTTCTTTCTTCCTTCCTTTTTTCTTTCTTTCTTTCTTTCTTTTTCTTTCTTTCCTTTCTTTTTAACTCTTTTTATTTTCTTCTTTCTCCTCCTCTGTTTCCTCCTATTCCCCTCCTTCTCCTCCTCTTCCTCCTTCTCTTCTGCCTCATCTCCTCCTCATTTACATGCTTAGCTTTTTCCTTCAGAATTAGTGGAGTGAACATGGTGACCTATTCTGTCCTACTCCCTTTATTCCTCTGTTCTCTTACTTGACTGGTAGCTCAGAGAGCTGTTATGCAGTTGTTGTTGGGTTCATTTCTGTAGTTTGCATTTGGAGGCTTTGGGAAAATGCAGGAAGGGTACGATGTGGTTTTGAGCTCTATTTCAAGCTCAGATATGTGTCTTGTTCCTTTTCCTTTGTCGTTCTCTCCTGCAGAGATCTTTTGCGACACAAACCACTGGCTACAACAGCACTAGCTATCTGTTGTGGATGCAGTAAGCTCCTTCCCCTGGAGAACTGCCACATGCTGGCATGATCATTCATATTATACATTTACATATATATGTGTATATGTATATGTGTGCGCATATAATTCTCACACACATATATACATATATAATTATAAATATTTTGTTTTTAATGTCCCTTCTCCCCTCCCAGAGAACTACTGCTTATACCAAAATGTTTTTAAAGAAAAAAAGAGGAAGATAGAAAAAATAACAATATACTATTCAATTATTTCAATATATGGGAAAATCAAGCCATATGTTCAATATTCCACTCTTGAAAAAGAGATCATTTTTCTCATCTATAGTTAGGAGATGAATTCTTAAGCAAAAAAAGAGATAGCTATAGTCACAAAACAAAAAACAGATAATTTTAATTACATGAAATTGCAAAGCTTTTGCTAGGGCCTGGCATCTATGTTCATAGGCTACCTACTTAACCTTTCAAGCATCAGTTCTTTTATCTGTAAGTTTGAGATAAAATTCTATCTCTAAGGCTTATTATGAGTAAAATGAGTTGTAAATCAAATAAGTTATATGTAAATTAATTATTATAATTATTAGCAAACTTAGTGGGGGCAGTTAGATGCTATTTATCCTCCTGCTTTGTCTTGGATCCCAATTCTTGACTAGCTACTTTTGGTTTTTCCTTCACATCTAAAATGTATTCTCAAAAGAAAGAAAAAGAAAGGAAGGAAGGAAGGAAGGAAGAAACATAGAAACAAAGAGAAACAACTCTATTCCCAAATATATTCATTCTTGATTTCCATATATATTGAAAATGTCTCTAGCTTTTCTTTATTCCATTTAATGGTAGCTTTTGGTTTTGGATATATACTTTTTATTGTATTAAAAAGATTTTTCTATGTCTTTGCTTTTTAGAATTTTTAGCCTAAGTAAGTATGTTCTATTTTGTCAAAAGCTTTTTTATATATGTTGATATAATCATGTAGTTTGGGATGTTTTTGTTTTATATATTTAATTTTATTAATGGTTTGCCATTCACTGGCATAACTGCTTCATGGTATGCTCAAAATATTGAGAGAAAGTAAACAAGGCCTCTAGCACATTGGGCAGACTCCCCAGGGTGAACTTACAGAAAGACTTTACAAGAGTTTTGCAGGATTTTCAGGCATGAATGGGTTGCTATCTGAGATACTAAAAGGCAGCTGAACTTAGATTAAATGCAAAGATCAATACTGGTTCCAGTTGACAGATAATGAAATAAACCTTCTCCCCCTTCCTTGTGAAGAGTAGGGATAGGCTATGGATACAGAAAATTATTTATTCTGATAGATGGTTTGCTGTGTGTTTAATTTTGCTTAACTATTTTTCCTTTGCTGCAAGAGAGGGGTCTAGGGATTGAGATGTGTATAAAGTAAATGACTATGGTGTAAAAAAAAAAAATAAAAACCCTCTAAAACTTAAAACAAACAAAAAAAAAAGGAATTTGATACTTCAAAACTTAGATTCAATAAATCCTTAAAATGTGCTAGATTGTATATTGTACAACCGAGATTGTATATTTGGTCTCTGTTCCTTATTATTATCATTTCAGAAGGAGGGGATATAAACTGTCTTCCTATCTCATCCAATCCGGAGATGTAGCTTTCTTTGCAATGTCACTATTAGTCCAGTTACCATTTCTGACCTGGACTGATATGGCCCTTCTTAATTAGCCTAGTAGCTCATTGCTTCAGGAGATTCTCCATATTCATACAGCAATAAATCAGCTTAGCCTACTACAGCTCAGAACTCTTGACATCATGGTGATCCAGAGCCTCCACCTTTCTGGTAGCAGGGATTTATAGTATGAGCCACCAGGAGTCAACTAATTATCTATCATTATGTATTGACCTCCAGCAAATTACTTAACCTATCTGGGCCTCAGTTTATTCTATAAAATAGATTAAATATCCTGGAAGGTTCCTTTCAGCTCTAAAATCTATTAACCTGTGATCCTATGATTCTATGACCCTTATATATATATGATTAGTAGAGGAGAGATAAAAATGGAAAAGCTAAAAAATCACCCAGAGCTTGAATAATAATAACATTCTATATTTCATATCAAGTTTTATAAAGCACCTTCATTACATTGACCTAGTAAAGTAGGAAATATAAGTGTTTTCCACTTTTTTCAGATGTGGAAACTGAGGTTTTAAGCTATTAAATTGTTTGCTTGAGATCACAAAACTGATAAATGTCAGACATGGCTTTCAAACCCAAGTATCTCCTGATTGCAAGCCCAGCGTTCTTTTCAGCACATCATGCTGCCTGCATCTGAATATGAGGTACAATATTTATAGTCCAAAATAAAATTCAGCTGCTTACAATATGTGTATCCAAAGAAAAATAAGGTCACTACTGAGTCTGAGGAGTTCATGTAGGAAAGGAGAAGAATTCTAATTAGGATTAAGAATATTATCTCTCTCAAAATGCCTGCATGCGAAGAGTTCTGGTACTGTCTATGGCTATACCTATAATATTGCAATAAGATTTTTTTTCAAGGAGGAGGCAATTTGGTAAACTGATAACTAATTTAGATAATGCTAATTATTTTGGGTGGGCTAAAGTGGATACAAGGATGATTAGGAAAGTTATGAAAGAAACCTCAATTGTACACTGCAAGAAATAATGCTGAAAATGTGAATGTTTTTGTGTAGCTCTTATCCTTCACACAAAGGAGAGATCATTCTTGGATGTACTTGTATAACAGGAAACCAGAAAAACAGGAGTTAGAAATAAATGTTGATGTTAATTTTGGTGTATTTCTGATTACCTCTTTAATATCTTTCTTTGACTAGGAAGTAGTTTGTATATGCAAAGTTATCTCTGGATAAATTTGCAGAAAACTAAAATCATAGCTTTATCACTTAATCTTATAAGGTCCATCATTAAACTAACATTTATTAAACAACCACTATGTTCCAGGCACTGTCCTAAGCTATGGGATACAAAAGAAAGGTAAAAAAACAGTCTCTGTTTTCAAGGTATTGACAGTCTAACGAGTTAAACAATAGGCAAACAATTATGTACATTTAAGGTACAGAGTAAGATGAAAATAATTTTGTAATGAGGACAGGGAAAGAATTCTAGTAGAAGGAGTGATTTTGAAATTCAAAGGAAGTCAGTGAAGCTAGTAGGCAGAGATAGGCTTTGCTCTACAAATAAATTAGAAATCAAAATAGGGATAGGGGACTTGACCTGTGATTTCATTGGTATAAAAAACTTCCAGGTGAGAATATTTCCTATGAAGGCATAATAGTCATTACCCTTTCTTACTTCTTGGAGACATTTTGCTCCTATCCCAGTCTAGGACCCTTAAAAGAGATACAGATTGAGTGTCTAGTCTTTTCCAGTAGTGCTAGTCCCATTGAAAAAGTTTCCCTCATAGTGGGTATCTCCTGCATCCTAGTTTCATTTAACACTTAACAGTCAGACTAAATTTTACAAAGGTAAAAAATTTACAAAACATTTTTTTACTCAATTATACCTCAAAAGAATAGTAAGAATATATATATGTCCAACACTTAGGGTCATGATCCCCTTCCGAGTCACCTCAGTCTCTGGGGAGTGGAAAACTGATTAGATGTACAATTTTCTCAGTTCCTACATAACCCAGTTCTACTAAGTCTAGAGTCCAAAGCCCATCTTGGGTTCAAGTCTTGTCCTTGCTGGCTTTTTAGAGCTTTCCTACAGTATCACCTTTGGGATGCTACCTCCAAGGTCTTCATGGCTTCATTCTGAAGTCAGTAAGAATTCTGCTGCTTGTGCCTAGAATAATAAAGAACAAATAAAACAGAACAAGCCCAGATTCCAAACCCATTTCTCAGAGATACAGCTTGTAACAGGGAGAGAAGGAAGGAGGGAAAAATAATCCTTTCTCCAGCATCATAGTCAGTGTAGCATCCTACACTTACCCTTAGTAAAAGTGATGTAGTAGGAAAAGAGAGAGAGAAGTAGAGGGAAAGAAAGAGAAAAGGAGAGAGAGAGACAGACAGACAGACAGACTATCCCAGTCTGGGAGTTTTAAAGATGCAACCTGTTCTGGTTATATAGCTAATGGAAAGAGGTTCTTGCTACTCCTGTGACAGGAAAAGGCTGGATGTCTTCTCCCAGAATCAGGGTACCTCCATTTTAGATGATCTAGCAGTCCAAAATCCTTATTACACTAGCAATACCTTCTTTGGATTTTATAGTTTTATAGTGAGAGATACATGTCTTACTAGATTTTACACAACTGGCAGATTACCAGTGCAAATTCATTTCTCAGAAATGTAAATTGTTTCAGCTTTTAAGGAAGCAGCACTCATTTGTACTCACAACTGTAGTGAGATATATAGAAAATATGCTCTATACCACAGTAATAATGTAGGACCTAAAATCCCCCTAGAATTATCAGTAGGATGGGATTTGGGATGGAGTATCTATGAAAGTTTTTTTTTTTTTTAATTTTCTTATAAAAAAAGACTTAGCACTAGTGGCCACTGAGAAAATTTTGAATTTGTGACATAAAAAATTCAAGAGACACAGTTTCTGTATAATTAATCATTTTATTAATCATTCGGGCAATGATTAATTAAATCAATTAATTAATTGTCTAGATTAATAACCTAGACAAAAGAGGGGATCCACTTCTATCTAGACTGTATAAGTAAAACTGAAATCCATCAATTGACCTAAAATAAAATTTCTTTATTTTTTGAACAGAACTTAGTTTTCCAGTTTTTTTTAAGATTTTATATCATTATTAGCCATGCACTTCAAAGGCTGCCTGAATAACCTACAGGGTTTGAATTCTAAGTGAAGAAAAGGAAAGGGAATTAGGCCTAATTCAATAATTGGCTATTAATATAAAAGAAAAATAATCATTTATCTCAAATGGTAATTACCACAAGAGAAGCAGCATGGTAGAGTAGTTTGAGAGTCAGTAAGATTGGGTTCAAATTCTTCTCTTTAAACTCTCTGAGCCTTAAGTAATTAAGTCTATAACTTTCTGACCAATCATTCATTAACACTAGGGCAGGAAGTTTGTATATTAGGAGTTGCCAAAGGTATGAAATAACTGGTCTAGGTCCCCTACCCATCTCAAAAAAAAATCAATTATTATGGTCATGGATATAATTATTTTGCTGTCATATGAAATAATGTTATCTGGCACTATGTCTGATGCTAAAAAAAAATTAATGAAGTTGGTAATCTATGCTAACATACAAGCATTAGATCATACAAAGCTGTCAATACTTAGAAGATACATCAAATTCTATCAGTTCCTAAAAATTGGAATTAAATAACCAAGAAGTCCCAGGGCTATATAGAATGGAGTAAGAATAGCCTTACAATTTATGTCAAACTCAATATGAACCATTCTGAACTTTGCTTTTGCCAAAGTAGGGAAATCTCTCTAGGGAAACCTTCATTTTTGTAACACCTCTGAATAGTCTAAAACCAATAGGAAAATCTTAAGATGCTTTTTCATTTTGCCTTCTCCATTAAATACAATCTTATCTCAGGTATTATCAATCTCTTTTTAGATATCTCCTACCTAGGAAATCCTAAATATATCTGTTTATTGAAAATAATCACAGACAAGAAGAGGCGGGTGACATAATGGAAAGAATACTGATACTGAAGTTGGAGGGCTTCAGTACAAATCCCAACACTTCAACTAACTTATCTGACCCTGGGAAAATCAATTAACTCGCTTCCCAAATTCCTTATCTGTAAAATGAAGGTGGGTTTTTTTTTTAATAAAAAAAAGTTTTATCGATGACTATTTTTTTATATATCACCAAAATTTCCTTCTGTAGTCCTTCCTCTTCCCCTTCTCTCTCCTTGCCAGAGAGCTATACTATATAACAGATATTATTTATATATTTTTCACTAGATAGTAGTTTTATATTTCTAAGTACATGTAAAGATCGTTTTCAACATTTTTATAAGATTTTTATTTCTACTGTTTTCTTACTCTGTCCCCAAAACAACAAGCGATCTGATATAATTTATATATGTACAATCATATTAAACATATTTCCACATTAGTCATGCTGTGAAAGAAGGATTAAAACAAAATGGAAAAATCACAAGAAAGAGAAAACAACAAACAAAAATGTGAAAATAGTTGCTTTGAGTTGCATTCAATCTCCATGGTTCTTTCTCTAGATGTCATTAGCATTTTCCATCATTAGTCTTTTGGAATTGTCTTAGATTATTGTAATGCTGATAGAATTAAGTTGCTATTACTATGTACAATGTTCTTCTGGTTCTGCTTGCTTCACTCAACAATAGTTCATGTAAGTCTTTCCAGGTTTTTCTGAAATCAGCCTGCTTATTATTTCTTATGGTACAATAGTATTCCGATATATCACAATTTGTTGAGTAATTTCCCAATTGATGACATCCTCCTCAATTTCCAATTCTTGGCCACCACAAAGAGAGCTGCTGTAAAATTTTTGTACATGTGGGTCCTTTTCCCTTTTCTTTGGAATACAGTAGTGGTATTGCTGGATCAAAAGCTACACACAGTTTTATAGCCCTTTGAACATAGTTCCAAATTATTCTCCAGAATGGTTGGATAAGTTCACAATTCTACCAACAATGCATTCATGTTCCCAATTTTCTCACATCTTCTGCAACATTTATCATTTTCCTTTTCTCTCATATTTTCCAATATAAGTGTGAGGTGGTATCAGAATTGTTTTAATTTGTATTTCTCTAATAAGTAATGATTTAGAGCCTTTTTATATGACTATAGACAGTTTTAATTTCTTCATCTCAAAATGGCCTGCTTATACACTTCAGATATTATTTTTAAAGACCAAAAAAGAGGAAAAAATTAGCAAAACTGATTAACATATCAAAAAAAAAGTCTTAACATATGGGCAACATACCAAACATGTAGATTTGTTACTTTTGCAAAGGGATGAGATAGAAGTACACATTTATTTTCAAGCCAATATTATAGCCGTCACTTTTGAGTTGTGTTTGTGTATGTGTGTGATTGTGTTGTAGTCATTTTATATACTGTGTTAAAATTTAGTTTAGTTCACTTTGCATCAATTCATGTAGATCTTTCCATTCTTCTCTGTCTTAATTATATTTGTCATTTATTAATGACAATAATATTCCATTACATTCATTTGCCACAATTTGTTTACTTATTTCCCAGTCTCTGGATATCTAATTTATTTTCAGTTCTTTGCTATCACAAAAATGCTATTATAAATATTTTGATGTATATGGGAACTTCCTTCTTATCAACAACCTCCTTGGGATATAAGTCCAGTAGTGGAATATTTCTGTCAAAGGATAAAGATATTTTGGACAGATGACCTTTAAGATTAACAAAGTGAACTTCTTCAAGTATGGATCTGATCATATCACCCCCTCCTCAGTAAATTCTCATGGCTCCCAATTACCTCCAATATCAATTATAAATTCTCTATGGCTTTTAAAGACCTTTATTAACTAACTCCACCCTTTCATGTATGTAAAGAAACACCTTTTCAATCTTCTTACACTTTATTCCCATCCACTTAACTCATGATCTATTAATCTATTAAAACTATTCTCTTTGCTGTTACTCCTACAAGATTCCACATCAGAAGACTCTGGGCAATTTCTCTGGCTGTGTCCCCTGTGTGGAACGTCCCCCCTCATTATCTCTGTTTCCTAGCTTCTCTAGTTTCCTTCATGTTCACTAAAACTCCATCTCCTATAAGAACCCTTTCCAAATCCTCCTCAATGATAATGCCTTCCTTCTGAGATTACTTCCAATTTACCTTGTATATATATATACAAGGTACAATTGTTTGCATGTTTTTCTTCCCCATTAGAAAGTAAACTCCCTGAAGGCAGAAACTGATTTTTGCTTTTTTTTTTTTCTGTATCTTTAGCACTTAGCACAATGCCTGGCACATGATAAATATTTAATACTTGACTGTTTGTTTAAATTTCCCTGCTGCTCTAAATCTATGATGATATGAGCTTAAAATTAAAGGAGGAAACTTCCTTTAAATTGGAAGAGAAAATATGTAAGCAGGCTTTAATTCTTATCCAAATCAAAGAGTCAATTACTTAAAGCTAATGATGTTAGATTTAATGTGGGGAAAACATATCACACAGAAACTAATATCTGAGCTTTGTGGTTTCCATCAGAGGATACATGGAGAATCAATATATTAAACAAGTCAATCACTCAACAATCATTTATTAAGTGCCTACTTTGTGTTAGGCACTGTGCTAATCACCAGTCAAGTATACTAAACAAGAACTTCAATGCTCCTGAATATTTAGGCATTTATCAAACACTTTTAAAAATTATTATATACAATCTTTTTTTCTTATTATATACAATCGATATCCTGAGTTGAAAGAATCACAATTATCACACCTATTTAGTATTTAACAACAATGCCATAACAAATATTATTATAAATATGAGAATGTTCCATTTACAAATGTATCCATTTACAAATGTATCCATTTACATTAGAAATCTATCTCTAAAGTAGCAATGAAACAGTTCTTGTGGAGAAAAAAAGGAAGGTAGAGATTTTTTTTAACGGTTTTTGGACTTGTATGTGAGTTATGATGTAAAATCTAATGGGATAATTATCCTGAAGATTTAATTCCTGTGTCATCAGGTATTTATAGACATACAATTGAATTAACAATGAATTAATGCTGATTAAACAGCATTCAAGGTGACTAAACATTAAATATGATTGACAGTTTATAGCTCAAACAGACTAAAAAGATTAAATAACATTAGAAGTGGCAGGTGACTTTTTTCCCCTCAAGGCATTATGCCCTAGCTAGGAAATGGGCTGAGACTTCTAATAACGTTGCTAACAAGTCAGTACTGAAATGTTTGCTTGCAGCAGTCCTATTCTGGTAAGGAATGCAAATCCCGTTATGCATCTTTTTCATCATAGTGAAGTTGCAATGGCTATAAAACTTAGATATAAGGTAAATGAAAGTGTAACTTCCCTTGAGTTAAAATAACCCTGAAATATGTCTAACTTCTAGGGGCCGATAATGTTTCAAAGCATTCTGGCAAAGATCATCTCTTCAATATCTGATACATCCTCTCTGGGAAATGCAGTCAAGCCATGCTTATCCCAAATTCAGCAATTCATAATTTCAGTTATCCAAAATTACTTCTATATAAATTCTTCCTTTGAGCTGAGCCTTCAGTTATATCAAATTATTCCTAGTTAGATTATAGTGCATCCTCTCTTCTTGCATCTGCCCTCTCCTTCTAGTGGCCTCAAAGGATTTTCTGCCAACTCCTGAATGCTAATCTCTTTCATAACCTAGATCTTATTGCTTCCTATATCACAATAATACTTAGATTTTCATTTTTAAAATATGAGACATTTTTTCCCCCACATCACTCATCTCATTTCATCCTTACAATAGCCCGGGAAAGAAAGCAGAGAAGGTTTTACCATCTCCATTTGACAGATAAATACATGAAAGTCCAGAGAGGTTCAGACTTATTTACTATCAGCTGTATAGCTGAAGATTTAAAACTAGAGGCAAGATCTTTAACATCTTTGTCTGTCTTTTTCCCCTCTTACACCAGATTGCATTGTCATTCCAAGATGAAAGGTGTTGCTTTTATATTATCTGCTTCCATATGTTTATAGCATGCTCAGGTATTCCTCCTTGACTCTAGGACTTCTCTAGCTATTATGTTATCTCTTTTCTATTTACAGATAAAATCCAGGGCTGTGCTTCTGAATATGGCTGCCTCTACTTGCTAACCACTCTCCTTGCAATCTGTCTTCTAATCTCTTTACTCCACTAAAACTATGTCACCAAGGAAATATATGACTTCCTTTTGCTAAAAACCAATGACTTTCACCCCCTGAGGCAAGTGGGGTTAAGTGACTTGCCCAGGAAATGTTAAGTATCTAAGGCTGGATTTGAACTTAGGTCCTCCTGACTTCAGGGCTGGTGCTCTATCCATTGTGCCACCTAGCTGCCCCAACCAATAACTTTTTTATTGTTATATTTGGCATTTTGAATGCTGTTGATAAGTCCTTTCTGCCTTTTGACATTCTTGAAAGACACTATATTCTGATAAAGGCCTCATTTCTAAAATAGAGAACTGATTCAAATTTGTAAGAATACATGTCATTCTCCAATTGATAAATGGTCAAAGGATATGAACAGACAATTTGCAGATGAAGAAACTGAAACCATTTCTAGTCATATGAAAAGGTGCTCTAAGTCACTATTGATCAGAGAAATGCAAATTAAGACAATGTAATGTCCAGGTTAGGTTTCTGGAGGTCCTTGGGACTGGCCTTGGTCTCAGCAGGATAGTCACCATGAAAATGGTCAGGAATAGAGTCCAAGGTCTTTATTGTCTCCTTCACAGTCTGTATCTGTCATAGTCTGACCCAGTCTCAGTCTGGCCCAGTCTCCTCCAGCAGTCTGACTTTATCCCCAGTTTAAATACCCTATTAGAATTACATCATTACAGTATACTGAGTATGTGTGAACTAGAGAACCATTACATCACCATGCTAAGTACTAAATATATATGTGAACTAGAAAGCCATTATCTCATCAATTCTACTGAGTTAACACCTGGAGAAGTGTACTTCTCCAAAATTTGGCCCTCTACAAGACAACTCTGAGATACCACTATACACCTGTCAGATTGGCTAAAATGACAGGAAAAGATAATGACAAATGGAGGGTATGTGGGAAAACTGGGACACTGATACATTATTGGTGGAACTGTGAATGGATCCAACCATTCTGGAGAGCAATCTGGAACTATGCTCAAAAAGTTATTGAACTGTGCATACCCTTTTGATCCAGCAGTGCTACTACGGGGCTTATATCCCAAAGAGATACTAAAGAAGGGAAAAGGACCCACATATATTAAGGACCATGCCTAAGTGTGAAGGGGCAGGTCAGTTTCACAGCTGTGAAGTATAATACACTTGAAGGAATTTAATACCAGTCTTTTCTGACAGATGTTCCTTGTGGATTGGGAATGAAATAAATTGGAGGCAAGAGGGAAGAGGAGAGAGATCAGAGAATACAAGTGCCTCTGTCTCCTTGTGTCATTATCATCCTCTCACATGGAAGATCTATTCTGCTGGTCAAAAGTAGATCCCCAGCAGCTACTAGCATGTGGCTCCTGTAACACACATGTGCAAAAATATCTGTGGCAGCCCTTTTCATAGTGGCAATAAACCGGAAACTGAGTGGTTGCCCATCAATTGGAGAATGGCTAAGTAAATTATGGTATATGAATGTTATGGAATATTATTGTTCTGTAAGAAATGACCAGCAGGATGATTTCAGAGAAGCCTGGAGAGACTTACATGAACTGATGCTGAGTGAAGTGAGCAGAACCAGGAGATCATTGTACATGGCAACAGCAAGATTATACAATGATCAATTCTGATGGATGTGGCACTTCTCAACAAATGAGACGATGCAGACCAGTTCCAATGATCTTGTGATGAAAAGAGCCATCTACATCCAGAGAGAGGACAGTGGGAACTGAGGGTGGATCACAACATGACATTTTCAGTCTTTTTTTGTTGTTTGCTTATATTTTGTTTTTTCTTTCTTATTTTTTCCTTTTTTATCTGATTTTTCTTGTGCAGCAAGATAATTGTGAAAATATGTATAGAAGAACTGCACCTGTTTAACTTTGTGGTCTAGGGGAGGGGGTAGGGAAAGGGAGGGAGGAAATTTTGGAACAAAAGGTTTTGCAAAGGTAAATGTTGAAAATGATCGTAGCATATGTTTTGAAAATAAAAAGCTTTAATTTAAAAAAAAGGCAGAGAGATGGTAGTGTATGGAAAAAACATCAAGAATGTCAATTTGACTGGAGTACAGATTGAAGGTGCAAAAAGACTGGGAAGGCCTGGTTAATTTCCTTTCAACTAAGAAAGTTATGGAGTTCTAGTTCCAAGGAGTATGTATAGGAAAGACCACAAAAAGAGGGCCGAACTTGAGATTTTTGGTTTCCTGGACTTGAGTTCAAATATCACTCTCTCTGAGTATTCTCATCTGTAAAATGAGAGAGCTGGACTAGGTTTCTTCTATCTCTAGATGTAGGGTTCTGTTATTTCCATTGTTATGCTATCACATGATCAAAATAGTGAAAATATTAGCAATTATTATATTACAATATTATAATAACATCATCAAAATATTAATTGCAATAAAAAAACTTGGTTTTTAAAAAAAGAAAGATGCCTTTCATGCCTCACCAATTTTCCACCATATGGGCATAAACCTCTAAATGAAGCCTTCTTTGTTTTCGTTCTACACATCCAGCAACTCATCTACTTACATGTTTTCAATTACCTGTTTTGTTTGTTTGATTTTGCAAAACTGTTTAATTACTCACATGTCCCTTCCTCTATTTCCAGGGTACTTCTCCCCTTCAGCAGAAAAGCTGATACCTCTGAAGCTTCAGGAAAGCAGTTGTGTTAGATATGAAATATACTTTGCTCTAAGTAAAAGAAAATTTTGCCATCATTCATAGCTCTTCTGTTGCTCTTTCTAAGCTTTCTAAGCTCAGCCAAGAAGTCATCTACGTTTTACCTACTATGAGCGACAGTCAAGAATAATTTAACTAAACTGTTTTTTCTCTTTTCCTCTTCTCCCTACTTTATTCATTAAAAAAAAAAAAAACTTCCTAAAAGTTGACTATTTATTAAGCATAATATATCTAAGCTTAGTATAATAAAAAAAAATGCTGATCCCTTAGAGGAATTCTCTCCCCAATTTGCCCAAGGTCACACAGATAGGAAGTGTTCAGTGCCTGAGGTCAAATTTGAACTCATGTCCTCCCAACTTCAGGATTGGTACTCTATCCAATGCACCAACTAGCTGCCCCAGCTTGGAGGAATTCTTGAGACTGATGAACTTTATGTAACTTCTACTACCATCACTTTCACCTACCTGAAATTACTTCTCCCACCACTTTTCACAATCGATGACCCTTCACTCCTACAAAAGTAGTTATTGAAACTTGTCTTTTCCCTGAAATATTCCCAAATTAAAGTTGTTCACTCTACCCCCTGACTTTAGCATGTTTGGGCATGTTTTTCTATCACTATAGTAGTTATACATTATTTATGTTTGTATTTTAAATAATTTTATATTAGATGAATTGGAAATTCTGTCATAAGATATCAAATGCAACTTTGCCTGTTGACATGAAGTGGTTCTAACAATGAAGAATATGAGGGTAAAGGGTGGGACCAATGGAGTCCCAGTTACCTTCTCAAGCTTTGTCCCCATTGAGACCAAAAGGATGGTCTATACATGAATGTCAATGGCCTTTTTCCACAGAAAATAGGAAACAAATTCCAAACAATCCTGGAAACAGCTGACCCTTTTAGCACAATGCTTAAATATTCCAGTGCTGTGCCAGGCCAGCATGTGCAGAGTAAATATTTTAATCCCTAATTAATCACTTTGGTTAGATTGGTAAAACAGAAGTCTAATGAAAATAATTTGAAATTTCCTTCATGAATAATTGCATTGTTCAGGGAATTGTGGGAAGAGTCAACTGACTGACCTTCCATTCTTTCTCAGCTGTACTGCTCTGAGACTTAATTTGTGTCCTTCAACCCTTTTCAGTAGCCGTCATGAGATTAGAAATACCTTCCGTGCAGTTTAGCAGCAACTATGCTAAAGGACAGTTCAGTCAGCAGAGAGGTAAAAACCAAACAATTGTCTTTTGTCTTGAGGGGGAACCACACAGATGGATGTAAAAGGTAAAGTGTTGTTATAAGCCTGCTTTCTTTTATTAGGTCAGGAACATGATGGATTGTACTAAGTTATTGAAATACTTATGGTCCTCTTTAATTAGAGATGTGAATTACAGGGTGCCTGGGGTTTGGGTATTTAAGAAGGGAAGGAAAGGAAAAAAAAAAAAGGACTTTCCATTTTTTGCAGTCTGGTGAATGGCACTTGATTAGCTTTATACTACTAGATTTAATTAGTTATTTAACTAAATCAAATCTTTCTCAGAGGAAAGTGTTATTGTGTTTCCCTGGGCCAAAGGTTAGGCTACCTTACTGATTTACCTGCTTAGACATGTTATGACCTGCTAATAACTGTGCTCTGAGTACATCCCTCTTACCCCCTACATCCTTCTATTTCCCTCACACAGATCCTGCCACCCCACCTTTCCCTCTATTCCTTCCTGTCCCGTTTCTCTGGTTGAAATGTCACTAGGAACTAGGAGGACTGGCAACATTCCATGTGGCTGGTGCACTTTGGCTCACACTGTTGGGGTTGCTAAAAATTGCCTAGTTCACCAGTCAGTTTGGCCCGTTCTATGGACTGTCAAAGTCCACCTGGTAGACCATCTGCCACCTTCCCCTAGAGGTTTTTACTCTTTTTTGTTTTCCAGTTCATTCTTCTGCCTGAATCTTTCCATTTTATTTGAGAGGTTCAATCTTTAGAGGATTGTCTTCATTGTTTCTCAACAATCAGTTGGACATGTCAGAGAAATACTGGGAATGTATCCTGAGTTTAGTGGAGTTTTTGTCTTAAACAATCTTTTCCCACTAATCAAAAACTGAAATATCAAAGTTACTTTAGGGACTTATCAACAAGATGGGAAAATACCTTTCAAGTCACTAAGCAAATAGTTGTCTGATTTGTTACTCGAGTGATAACTGAGCCAGATTTGGGGGTTGATTTGGTATATGTGCCAAAAGTACTTTGGAAGACATCCCATCATACAGGATGGGATGCATGGGGAACTGGAAGCCTGAACCATGTAATTGATTACTCACTCTAAATGTCAGGAAGAAAGGCATCGCTATCTTATTTTGGAAAAGAGTTCCCTCATAAAGCTGCCCCACTAACATCATTTCACAAAAACATTGTTAATTTGTTTTGACCAAGGCTCAACCTAAAGTCTCATGCTCCAAATGATACAGATCAAAAACCTTCCATGACTTCTCATTCTTCATGACAAGCATCAACCTAAAAACTAAATCTTCCTTTTGCTTTTCATCCTTCTGCCCCCAATCTCTGGGTATGTTAATGTAATAATTATCATTTATATACCATTTTAAATTTTTTGAAGGATTTTACATAGATTCTTTCATTTGAGCCTTCAAAAATACTTGTAAGGGATACTCTACAGGTGTGTTATTATGGTTCTTATTTTACAGATTAAAAAAACTGAGTTGGAGATATTAAGTGATTTTACTGTTAAGTATCCCACATAGGTGGGATTTGAACCCAAGTGCTCTTGATGATCCAGTATTATCCACTATATCATGGATTATTTGAATTGATCATCTATCAGTCCCTCATCATATCTCTCTCTTTCTTTTTTAAATGGTTCAGGTTTCCTACTTCCCTGATTCTCCCAAAAGACAATAAGAAAATACACACCTAATCTCTGGGATAACTTGACCTTAGATTAGCTATTTTTGATCTGTTAGCAAAAATTTAGTTAATTAGCACCAATTAATGATTAGCACAGGTAGAATGGAAACAGCTAAGTTTATTACTGATTATTACTGATTATTAGCATGTATGCTAATTCTACCACTGAGCCAAGTTCTGGACCCAGAGTTATGAAGACCTGGTCAAATCTAGTCTCAGATATTCGCTAGCTGTGTGATCATGGGCAAGTTACTTAACCTCTGATTCCCTCAATTTCCCCAACTGTAAAATGGTGCTAATAATAACATCTAATTTCCCAGGTTTTTGTAAAGTACTTTGCAAATCTTGAAGCACTGTATAAATGCTAGTTATTCCTATCATTTAGACTAATCTCTGGCATATTTTTGGTTCTTTCAACTTCATATTATGATTCTTCCCCCCCCCCCCCCCCCGAATACCTGTTGCTATTGTGTATGAGTGTTTAATACCAACTTTTCAAATATTTTTCAGTTTCTTTGGGGGCTTTCTTATCATGTGCCTTTCATGATACAATTTTTGGAAATACAGCCCCCTTGTGTCTGGAACTATAAAGACACCTGTGAGCTACCAGTTTGGGAATGGCATCCAGGATGGATTGGGGGGCCAGATTCAGTGTATTCACACTTAAAAGTGAGTTAGGTATATGTTCTTGAAAACAATAATCCTTTGTTATTTAGCCCACTTTTGGTCTAAGTCAATATTGAACTTGGGAATATAAAGCTTGGAAGGAACTTCTAAAATAATATTGATCAAATCCTTCATTTTATAGAAGAAAATGGAGGCCCTGAGAATTTAAATAATTTGCCCAAGATCCCACAACTAGTCATTAATAAAGATAAGCCTAGAACCATGTGACCTGATTCTTAAATCAATATTCCTAAAATTCTACCACTTCCCTTAATCTAAGTAGTTCCCTATTGATTCTTTACCCACCACCTAGATTATTAAGAAAATTGAGTGATATTTCACTGGTATTAAAAAAAAAAAGAAGTTGCACAACTGATTTTCTGCAGTAGAGAAATGAGAAATGTACAAAGTCCAGCAGAAACTATTTACTAAAACTTGTTTTCTAAAGTGATGAGAAAAGTTGAAAAACCCTAATTAACTCTTCCTTGGGATAACCATTATTGCTCAGAATTTACTAGGATGCAATTGTCTGCTTTTCCTCACCACCTTCCTCCCCCTCAAATTGTTAATTACTTTGGTGGCTTCTTAATCATCCTAGCCAGAATCTGTGGACTAAATATTTGGTACTCTGCCAGAGCAACACTTGAATAGATAAAACTGTATGTGTGCTTATGTTGGAAAAAGGACATGTTCTTTTTTTGTTGTTTATTTCTGCCTTCTGAAATGAATGTTCTATGAAGGACATGGACTTTTTTTCTTTAATAAAATTGGTTAAGTTTTAGAACTTTTCTGTTATATTATTGTGTTGAATTCTTTATTTTCTGAAATTAAGATACATTTTATGAGCTAAAAAATGATATAAATAAATGAATGGCTTTTGTGTGTAATTTTAACAGAAAAGTTTTATCCAAAAAGGTTTTCATTGTAATGATTTTGCCACTCATTCCACCAATTTCTTTCTAAATATTCTGAGGTCTTCCTGGTCCCCAAAAAACCCTTTCATTTTACACTATTAGTTCATTCGATCCAGGTCCTGTTTACCATTTTTCACCTTCAAACTTGTTGAAAACATAGATGTATCTGAATTCTTCATTTCCTCACCATCCATTTTTTCTCAATCTGTCTCTTATCTATAATCTGATATCAATTATTCTCAGAAATAACCAATGACTTCTTAGACTTTGTTCTTTCTGGACTCTGTATAGCATCTGACACAATTTGACCCTGATCCCCACCTTGGCTACTGAAGTACTATGTACTCCTGGTCCTTTGGCTCTTTTCTATTTTGGCTAAGGCTTATCTTTTTCTTCGTAATTTCTTAAAATGAATGTTCCTTAAGGTTGTCAGTTTAGTCCTTTTTTTCTGTTTCATCTGTCTGTATCGTCAGCCTCCTTTGTCTGTTTCATTCACTTGCCTTGCTTCAACTGTTACATCTATTCAGATTTCCCTCAAATTGTTACGTAATTAAGGCTTTCCTATGGGGCATGCTTGGACATCAGCCTGCACCCTGGTCACTTTTGGCAATACATGTTCTGGGTAGGTCACTTCCCCTGTCGGAGTGAGCTTGTGTCCTGGCCACTTCCAATGAGACATGTGTTTTAGTCTTTGATAAAGGGCTTGAGCAGGCAGAGACTTCTGTTTGGCCCCCATGTCTCCTCATTTTGCCAAATGAAAGGGGGACTAAGGAGGCCTTACGTCAAGGACTGACCATTAAATGGCAAGAGTTACCCATTTCCTAGTCTTTAAAGAGACAGACGTTTCTGCTCCTGCTTTTTTTTTTCTTTTTTTCTGAAAATAACATGTGGGGCTCTGACATTTTTTCCTTAGATTTCTTATGAAATGGAAAGAACGGACTTTTTTCTATTCCCCCCATATTAGTAACTCTGGCAGCTGCTCACACATGGAATCAAGCACATGTACTGATCTAAATGAGTCTCAGCCTGCCTCTCAAGATGCTAGAAGCACCTTCAAGTTTGGGTTTTCTTCCTTAAACAGAGGAAACCAAAACATGATTCTGAGAGATGCATTTTTTTGAGCTCATTAGCTAACTTGAGATTTAGCTAACTTGTGCTTATAACTTGTAATGATTAACTAATAATGCTGGTTACTTCTAGAAATGTTCTTTATAAGTACCAAAATATTCAAAGAAGATGATCATAGGCAAGGAGGATGAGACATTGCCTGTCTTGCTAAAAGATATGGCTCCTGAGTGAATTTTTTGGACATTCAGAGTTGAAGTAAAGGTGAAATGCTTGTTCAATACTCACAAAAAGTGTTGTAGGTTTAAATGTTTTAAGTATCAGTCTCATGAGAGAGTATAATAGGAATAATTGATTATGGTATCATATTTTAAATACTTATCAACGAGTAATAAGTTGTTGTTTTTGTTGTGTGTATGTTAAGCATTTGGGGGATAGGAAATAAATAGTTGTCCCATATCTGATATTTACTACTTTGTACATTAAGTGCTTTTCTAGAAAAGATGTTATTAATTCTATTTGGGAAGATCTCAGATATGAACCAGCCTAAGCTTTACTTAAGTGATTGACCACAATTATTCTCTTTGGTAGAAATATAATGAACCAAAGGATACTGAAAAACAAAGACCTAACCCCTCTCTTTAGAGCAAAGCTTTTTAAACTGTGGCTTGTGACCCTGTATGGAGTCGTGCAAGTGAATGTAAGGGTTGTGAAAAATTTGGCAACAGTCAAGCTTATTAAATATCCTATCAAGATTTAATTCTTTATGTAAAAACAAACAAGTATATCCATCTTATTAGTATGCAAATTTGCTTTCATTTTTAATAAATGATAAAATTATATTCATAACAGAGAATTGGTTTTAAAATATATTTATGATTTATTATCAGTAAATGTTTGATTTGTATACCTATTGAAAAGGGATCATGAGTAGAAAAAATTTAAGAAGCTTTGCTTTAGAAGATGGACTCTCTCAAGAATGAACCAGGTCAAAGTGAGCCTAATAGAGCCCCTTAATGAGAAAAGGTATATTAAATTATAATATATAATGTCATATATTATATATTATATATAATGATAAAATATATTCTATATATTTCTAACAAGGAAAAATAGAATGATAAATTCTATTTAAAATAACAAGAAATACATTTGATATCTATGATTTAACAAGACTTACTTAAATACAACTACAAAATAATTTTCACAGAAACAAAAGGCCAAAAAATTGAAGAAATATTTAATATTTCTCATGAACAACACCAACATAGTAAAGATGATGTAACCAGATTACCAGAGGTACTTAGTACTATACCTGGACATTCTCAAGGAGATACTTCAGAGACTTGCAATAATAACAAAATTCATATTATAGAATAAAATGTCAAGAATATCAAGATAAATAAAGGAAAAAGAGTAGGAAACAAAGGGAATTTAATTTTTTAAATCTTAAAATATGCTATAAAGTAGTAGTTATAAAAACTAACTGGTCTGGACAAAAAAAATTAAAAGTAGATCAGCATGATATAATCAAGACTTACATAGTAAATATAGAAATCAAAAAGTTGATACAATCAAGAATATTAAGCACTAGAAAATTCTCTATTTGAAAGGAATTACTTGGGAAATTGAAGAGTAATTCTGTGGAAAATAGGTTTATATGAACATTCCTAAGTTCTGAAGGAATTAGTGGCCTAAATATTAAAGTTTACAATATCAAGAATAAATTTAGAGGAGAACTATCGAGGAAAATTAGAGGAAACTTTCAGGAATGGAAAAAAGAATTTATAAATATACATGGAATAGAAAAAATCATAAAAGACAAAAGAAAATATTTCCATTAGATTAAAATTTTAAATTTCTTCACAAGTTAAATGTGACATAGCTAGAATCAGAAATATATATATATATATATAATAAAAGTTAGTCATTCCAAAAATAGCAAAAATTAGATCCTCTTTATTTTGCAGATAGCTTTTCATATATTATCTCATTTAATTCTTATTAGTCCTGTGATGAAAGTGCTATTGTTACCCTGTTTTACAGATGAGATAATTGAGGCCAAGAGAAGATAAGTGATATGACCTAGAGCCAGATAGCTAATAAGTGTCTGAGATAGCATTTGAATTCATCTCTTCCTCACTCCAAGTTTAATGCTCTATCAACTATGTCATCTAGTCTAATGATGCAAGATTAAAACCCATTTACACACACAACAAAAGATATTAATATTTTTAATGAAGAAATTAAAAACAAGCACCAATAATCTGGAACATTGTTCAAATTATTAATAAATATTCTCTTATTCTACTCTATCCTATTTTATACTGCTGTTATTGATACTTTTTTTGATATTAAATATCTATGACATTTCCCCTCCTAGGTAGATTTTAAGCTTTATTTAGTCAAGGCCCAACCTTTATTTATCTTTGTATACTGCCAACTTCTAGGACAGTGCATTTAGTATGAAGTTAACAAATTGTTTTTAGATGAATTAAAATAATACCAAGGGTAAAAATAGTAAGTCATAGATTATATTTATATGGTGTTTTATAGTTTACAAAACACTTCCATCAAAACTTTCTAGTAAGAGGTGGGTTCAAATCAAATCAAATGATAAACAAAACAGCATCAGGGGAAAAAAAAAGCAACCCTCAAAATTTAGCTCTGGTAGACTTATAGAGCAGCTAGGTGATATAGTGATGTCAGCCCTCACCTGAGTTCGAATCTGCTTCAAATGCTTACTAGCTGTGTGTCCTTTTAAGACACAGGAAGTTATTTAACCTCCTCAGGTTTTGCCTCAGGTTCTCATCTGTAAAATGAATTGAAGAAGGAAATGGCAAACCACTCCATATCTCTGCCAAGAAAACCTCAAATCGGTCATGAAGAATTGGATATGACTCAACAAGACCAAAAAAAGTGGAAAATTGTAGTTCTTATTCAGATTACTACTATGGAGGCAGTTCCTGTGTTTTGGCTAGTCATAAATTCCAAATGACAAATTAGAAATGTTGAGGAATTAATATGCAGATCCAGATTTGACAGCAAGAAATTTGAGCAAATACCAAAGGGAAGGAAATAAAAACTTATATGATACCTACTATATGCTAAGCTTTTTTTTTTTTTTAACAATTGTTATCTTACTAGATCTTTCCAACACTCCTACAAGGCATGTGCTGTTACCCCCATTTTATAGTTAAGAAAGCCAAGTCAAATAGAGATTAAGTGACTTGCCCACCATCACCCCAAACTATTTGAAGCTGAATTTGAACTCAAGTATTCTTAATTTCAGACAAACATTCTTTCCACTGTGCCACAGTTGCTTTTGAATAGAAAACTGAATCAGTCTCCCTGAAAATTTAATTGTTATTATTCATTTGTGGCCAATTTTTTGTGATCCCATGAATCATAGTGCACTTATACTGTCCAAAAGTACTGGAGTGGTTTGCCATCCCCTCTTCCAGCTCATTTTACAGAAGAGGAAACTAAGGCAAACAGGTTTAAGTGATTTTCCCAGGGTCACACAGTTAGTAAGTGTCTGAGCTCAGATTTGAGCTCAGGTCTCCCTGAGTCCAATTTCAGTACTCTATTCACTAAGTCACCTACCTCCCTCTCAAAATTTAGTGCATAAACATAATTATAGAAAGAAAAAATAACTACTACAAAAAGAGATAAGAGACACTTAACTCTTCCTCACATCTTTGTCTGGTGGTATGTAGGAAGTAGTCAGCATGGTAGCTCTATATGCTTTCAACTGTAAGTTCCACTTTCATGTTTAATTGGTTTCTGTCAGTGCCCTTTAGGACATAGTTTTCTCTGGGAAGCTAAGAAGAAGAAGTAAGTTTATTGTTTTTGTTTTTGTTTTTTTTAAATCCTCACCCTGGATAAGAACTGAGACCAGTGAATGAAAGTCACTGAGAACAATATTATGGTACAATAAAAAAGAAAATAACTTTTCCATAATTAAAACTATTCATAAATTTATCATCCATAGGTTAGAAGTTAGCCTTTCCTAGATATACAGCTACTTGTTTGAGTTTAAGCAAACTTCAATTCATCCTGTAGCTGTTTTGACACTAAAGAGAGGTATTAGGTTTTTGACTGTGTATGGCTCATTATATCTCCAATCCAAGATTCTGTGAAAAAGCCTCTGCAACAAAACATGTATGTTTATATGTGTCTATGATTTATGACTCTGGTGTCCATGATCAGAATCCTTTATAAAATAGTACTCAATATGCAAAGTCAACATCAGGCATAAGACTGTTATGTCTTTCCTTCTTCACAGAAAGAAAGTAGTTACATGGCACAGTGGATAGAACCCTGGACTTGGAACCAAAGAGACTCATTTTCTTGAGTTCTGGTATAAGACACTTACAATCTGTGTTACTCTGAGCCAATCACTTAATTCTGTTTGCCTCAGTTTCCTTGTATGTAATATGAAGGAAATGGCAAACCACTCCAATATCTTTATCAAGATACCTATTACATTTGCCCAATCATTAAACACTTTGCTGGACTGATAAATAGATATTTCATGTATATATCTAAGCTATGTTGTTTGAGCAGCTCACAAGTCCAAATCTCCTGACCAGCTGGGAATGGCTTATTTGTTCTTTAGTCCTTTCACCTGCAGCTTACTTCTATAATTAGTCTTCTTATCCCTTGAGAATTTTTTATGTAAATCATCTCTTGCTGGGCAACTAACTCCTGACTCAGAAACTCATGGTACCTTTAACTTGCCAGGTGACAAATAAAGAGTAGAAATAGCTATCTCTTAGTACTTCAGTTTAGTGACCTGGGTAGAAGAAATAGACATCGTGTGTGTGTGTGTGTGTGTGTGTGTGTGTGTGTGCCCTTTCCATTTTTCTTTTTTTATTCCTTTGGGGGTATAATCTTGGAATAGATATTGCTGAGTGATCATGATCTACCTTCCTATGAAAGATGTAATAGATTCAAAAATGAGACACATTTTTAAAATGTGGAAACTAGTTTTGCTTAACTGCATATTTGTTATGAAGGTTTTATTTTTCTTTTGAGTGGGGAAGGAATAAAAAATGATTGTTAATTGAAAAACTTTTTTTTAAGTCAGTAGGTGTTAAAGTGATTTGCTCAGGCTCATATAACTAGTAAGTGTCAAGTATTATCTAGAACAGGAAAAGCTGGTGGCAACAGTGCAACATCAGGGCTTATTTGTAAAAAAAATTTTAAATGTAACATCAGTCTTTCCAGCTGTTATACTTGAAACAAAAGTAAGGAATTTTAGAGCTAGAAGATACCTTAGAAATCATTTACTTCCTCATTTCATAGATTAGCAACCTAACAGATATCTAATAAATGTCTACCATATGCAAGGCACTGAAATAGACTCTAGGAATATAGCCTTTGAGGGATGTCTCCCAAGGAACTTCTATTCTACTAGAGGATCCAGCTTAAACACAGTTGGGTAATTAAAAAAAAAAAAGAGCTAAAGACAAAATACAAACAGTAGTGTGCTATAAATTTTTTTAAGGCTTTCTGAAAAAAAAAAAAGAGAAACTTTTAAGTTCAATCTGCATTATTAACATTGTCTTTATCACATTCTTAAATTTAGATAATCAACAAAACAATAAATCAAACCATAATTTTTTTTAATGTTTTCTGGTTTCTGAGTGTATTCATGCTAAACATTTGAAATGGTTCTAGCATATTCTTGGGAGAAAAAAGATCTTCAGTTAAGTGAATGCCTTGGAATCAAATGACTAATTGGAGGGAAATGAAGTAAACCTGATTTTCCTGACTTAGAATCCAATGTTTTTTCCACTACATCATGGGGAAGTTTGTCAGTATTTAATTATTTATTTTTTTATTTTCTTTTTATTCTTCCAAAGTCAAGGAGAGAATTTCAAGATCTTCCAAGAAAGTCCAGTTACTATAAGGAATTAATTTACTTTCTGAAAACCTGCCCTCTGATTTTAATTAAGTTTTTCCAGGTGCCAGTGAATTTGGAGAGCATTACTGAAAATAACAGAGAAGACTGGAGTTGGAAATGATGTCTTGCTAGCCTGATTTCATGTAGGAATGGGTTTCAATCATGTTCCCCCAAATGTCATTCCTTTGTCTTCTTCTTATCTCCCCAAACCACTAGGCCCCAAATTAATAAAATTTGCCCCAAAATTAAAAAAAAAATTGAAAAATATTTCAAAAATTGTGTTAAAAAAATTAGTAAGGCAGTAGATTTATGCTGTTATCAATTACCCTTTCCTAAACATGGACTTTTTAGCATTCATTCACTATGTAGTAAGAGAAATAAAGCAAAGACTTTAGCTAGTGTCCTCCCAAAATGGGCTCCTTGTACTCTTAAGAATGTTTTCAGGAGCACGTGAGTTTCTTTGCACTCACTTTAAGGAGGATTAAGGCAGCTAAACTGTTGTTACTCAGTTTCTTGGGATCATGTGACAAAGACTGAATAGCTTTGAGATGCTGGCATAGACCTAAGTCAGTTGCTTGATCTCCAAATTAATTTTTGAATTGAATGATTGTTTTATCCTTTTCACCCTAATTGAGTCTTCAAGTGAAAAATGCTTAGCAAACAGAAGGAAAACCTTGGACAAAGGATTGTTGTGAATTAGTAAAGATGGTGTTAATTGAAATAGTTTTTAGTTGATGCTGGAAGAACTATTAAATCTTCCTTTTAAATTTGATTAGTTGTAAATTAAAATTAAAATTTTATATTGTGAGCATTGTAGTATGTATCTAAATATGCATCCAGCAAAAAAAAATATCATAATTATAAATTTTATGGAAAAGATTTGGAGGAGAATAAGGAACTTCTGCTTTTATTCAGAGTTGAAACAAAAACTATAGAGCAAAATAAAAATGGTTACAACAAAAATTATGAGAAAAATCAACTCATTTTTCAAGAAGCTAATTTGTTTTACATTTATCTGTGCCTAGTCCAGAAACTACAAACACAGAATTATGGCCTTTGGTGGAACATTCTGGTAAACAATGATCATTATGTTTATGAATTTGATTCTTTGGGTCCAAATCAACTGTCTCCTAAGGTATTCAAAAAACTGTGAGTGGTGTTTTATAGGTTGTGGAAAAGAGAAGAGACCCCAGTGGAACAGAGAAAGGCAAATGCTGTCCCATTTTTTAAAAAAGGAAAATAGCTGTCTGCAAATTGTAGACCACCACTTCAGTTCTTGGAAAAGTTCTGGAAAGGATCACAAAAATAATAAATGAATCTCTAGGAAAGGAAACAGTGATTATAGAGTGCCAGCATTCATGGCCTCATCAAAAATAGACCTTTTCAGGCTAACTTTAATTTTTTTCTTAATATGGTTACTAAATTGGTAAGCCATAGACATGCTTTAGATACAGTTAATCTAGACTTTAGCAAAGTATTTGTTTAAATGATAAAACTTTATTCTGGAGACAATGGGGAGCCTTTAGAGTTTATTGAATGGGTTGGTGACCCATGATTAAGCCAGATTTGACAGCTGAACAGAGGTCATTGAAACAGACTGAGCATAAGGTGATGAAGGACTACAGCTGGGTGGTGGCAGTGTCAGAGGTAATAAGTAAGCATATCCAGAGAGGAAGACATAATCCTCAGGACTTGACAACTGATTGGATATGGGGAGTGAGGAAGACCAAGGGATCTAAGATGATACCAAGTTTCAAGTCTGGATGATTGGATGTATGCTGAAACCCTCCACAATATTAGGGGAGTCAGAAAGAGAGGAAGATTTGGGGGGAACAGATAAGGTCAGTCACTATGCTAGGGCCTTAAGGAAATAATGAAAATGAATGAGACAATCCCTACTCTCTACGAACTTCTAGTTAAGTAAAGAAAGTAAGAAGGGCCTCACACACATTAACTGAAACATTAAAAAGCCAGTTCATGCATAAGAGGGGTATAAAGCGTTCAGATGCAGTCAAAGGGATCAGGGAAATTTTCTTAGAAGAGGTGTCATTTGAGCTGGTTTTATAGGATGAATAGGATTTCTACAAATAGAGAGGGGAGATACCATTCCAGGAATGGAGAAGAGGATTGCAGGCAGAAGGAAGGTTGTGAGCAAAAAGCATAGAAGCAGTAATTGAATGCTATTCTGATGAAATATAAAATAGTTCAGTTTAACTGAATCCAGTAATCCAAAATTTGGTATGTAATATCTATACTATCTGCCATAAAAGCCCTACCTTATTGAGGTGGAGTCTATGCAAGCATCCACAAACTCTCACAGACTCTACCAAGCTGCAAAGGCTTCTAGGATTGTCACAGTGATGAATTTGAATATGTATATGAGATTTTCATGAATCCATTTGGGGTTACTTAGAAAATGTACTGCAGGGATTTGCCATTTCTTTTTCTAATTCATTTTACAGATGAGGAAACTGAGGCAAACAGGGTTAAATGACTTGTCACATAGCTGAATCTGGATTTGAACCCAGGAAGATGAGTCTCTAGTCTTCCTGGTTCCAGACCCAGCACTTTATCTACTGTGCTACCTGGCTGGACTTTGTAGAGATTGTGGGCCAGAGCAGCAAGAAATTTTGACCTATATTAGAAGTGAGAGCCTATACCAATCAAATCACAAATGCTTAACTTTTAAAAAAGAATACAGGCAGATCATTCATGTTGCCTAAATTCTTCTTATTTTAAGTGAAGTGCAAGTTCTCCATTCTATAGGCATAAATCAATAGTTTAAAAAGTTATTAAAAGAGTAGAAGTCCAAAGGCGATTTTTTGATAAAGACTCCCTACTTGATGCTAAGCAGCTCCCTCATTTAAATTAGCTATCTTCAATTCCCAATTTACCTCTTATAGGAATTTTAAAGGAGGCGAGGTGGGACACTAAGCAACTATTAACCCTTTGAAGTTTAAAAAAAAAGACATTTGGCCTGATTCTTTATGCTTACTTGGCTTTTATAGACATCAATTACTGATGCTATTGATGTAATATACAAATATGAAAAGAAATTTGTGAGAAAAGAAATAACTGTAAGAATACATTGAATGAATTTTTTCTTACTGATATAATAAATGTATAGTTCCTATATTGTTAAAGTTACTTGAGTCTCCTTTGAGACATAATAAACTCTCTAACCTCATTAATGTTACTGTCACCATCAGTATGCCTAACATACTGATATTTGACATATATTCTGAATTATTAGATTTAATAAAAAATTGAATTGATATTTGAGGTTGAATTATTTTGTTTCTGTAAAGCTTAGGACACCAGGTTATATCCTTCCCATTCTGATTTTTAGCTGTGGGATGCTGTTGCTTGGGCTTGATGACCTGGTGTTTGCTTCCTTTTCCCATTTATTGGGGAAGAAATTAAGATATTGACTGACACAGTTTCTACATGGACAGATTTAACTTGCTGAACAAATAACTCAATGACAGACAGAGTTAGAAATCAGAATTTCCTGATGTTGCCTTGTAATGTTCAATTCATTAGCACTTATTCAGGCCACCTTGGTGTATCTAGCATGAGTGAGTTGAAAGAAAGACTAAAATTAATACTTATACCAATATTGTGTGATATTTTGGTGGGGGAAGTAAGAATCATGACAGTTAGAAGTACCTCTCAACACATTGCAAATTTTTTTTCTTTGAGTTTTCTTGAAGATTTCTAAAGCACATAATATAATCTTGTGTAATAATACTAAGTTTACATGACACTTTATTCTGTAGAACCATGCAAATGTTAGATATGAAAGGGATATTAAGGGCTATGTGGAATAATTTTTTAAGAAATGGAAATATGCAAAAAAACTGGAATTCAGAGAAGTGAGTGACTTGACAGAGCACAGACAATTAGCCAGCGACAATCTCCTGACTTCCAGTCTTCCTCTATGTTCATTATATTATTCTAAGGATGTTTCCATTTCTTGGTTAAAAAAAAAAGTTATATGTGCATAACATAAATAATATGGTTAAGAGGTATCAAAATAATCTTACAATAAATTTAAAACTGGAATACATCTAGATTCCCACTGAAGGGGGAAAAAGTGGATAACTGTCCAATTCAGATCAAAGGAACTATTCAAAGAGTTAATGGGAAATTATAATAATTTTTAAAAATAACTATCACTTATATATTGCTATACTATTTGGAAAATGTTTTCAATATAATATTTCATTTGATCTTCAAAACAACCCTGTGAGTTAAGTACTATTTTTATCCCCATTTTATAGATGAGTAAACATTGAAGAAGGTACAGATTAAGTAAGTAAGTGCCTTATTTGACTAGGGTCACACAAGTAGAGTGAAAATTAATGTAGAATTCCATATCACCTGAGAAATTGACATTTATAAATCTATACTGGGGAAAAATAAGTTTTGACATCATCAGCACCTTTACTGATGAAGAAATTATATCATTCTCTGCTCCAGATGTTTCTCCACCATTAGATTACATTCAAAGTAGATAAATCTCAGATTCTTTACTTAATCTCATCTTGACTTTTGAAGAAATTGATGATATTTCATGTCCAATAGAACAGTGGAATGGTAATATGTATATATATGTATATATGTATATATTACTGTGTCATTCAGATTCTTGTATCTAAGAATCTTGTAACTCATTCGAATTTGTTTGTGGAAATTATATAAAAACCAGTGTACCTGGGTCGTCTTAGAATAGTGAGTCAATAAATTAGCACTTATTAAATACCTGGTATTTAAGAGGCATGATGCTAAGCCCTGGGGATATTTTCTTGTTCAGTTATTTCAGTTGTGCCCAACTCTTCATTACCCCATTTAGGGCTATCTTAGCAAAGACACTGCTATTTCCTTCTCCAAGTGGAGATATAAAGAGAGTCAAAAGACAGTTCCTACCCTGTAGGGTCTTATGGTCTAATAGAGGAGACAGATATAAGCAAACTATGTATTACCTGGCTATAGAAAGGAGAAATTGGAGATAAGCACAGGAAAGGCACTATGCTTAAGGGGAATTGAGGATTTCCTGTGGAATGTGGGATTTTTACCTGGTATTTAAAAAAGGTACTTGAAGGAAGTCAAGGAATTCAGAAAATAGAGATGTGGAGGAAGAAAGTTATAATCATGTAGGAACAACCAGCATGAATAGTCTGGAGATGGAAGTGTCTTGTTTAAGGAGACCAATATCATTGAATGTGAGAGTATGTGAGGAAGAGGGAACAACCGTGTAAAGTATAAAAAGACTGGAAAGTCTGGGAAGAAGGAAGATTATAAAGGGCTTTCAAAGACAAACACAGGATTTTATCTCTGATCCTGGATATGATATTCACTAGAGTTTATTGAATAGGAATGGGAATTAGGTGGAAAAATACATGATTAGACCCAAGCCTTAGGAAAATCATTTTGGCAGCCAGGTGACTATGATTTGGAAAAGGGAAGAATTCTGGAAGGGTGACAAATTAACAACTACTTGCAATAGTCCAGATGGGAAGTCTGCATTCTCCTCAAGAAAGTCTGATATACAGCATAGATGACACCCAAGACCCTAACATTTCGTAAGGTTTTGGATAAGGTAGTAGGCAAGAAAAATAAGGAAAGTAAACTTAGAGAGAGACTCTATGGCAATGAAATACTAGGTCTGGTAGTCCAGAATTGAGTAAAAGAATGGAGTTGAACAAACCAGGACTATAACTCATGAGCTGATCATTATATACTTCAACAACAATACTATATGATGATCATTTCTGATGGATATGACTCTTTTCAACAATGAGATGATCTAAACCAGTTCCATTTGTTCAACAGTGAAGAGAACCAGCTATACCCAGCAAAAGAACTCTTGGAAATGAATATGAACTACAACATAGCATTTCCACTGCCTCTGTTTTTGTCTGCTTGAATTTTTTATTTCATTCTTAGATTATTTTTACCTTACGTCTAAGTCCTGTTTTTCTTGTGCAGCAAAATAACTATGTATATGTATATATTATATTTAACACATTTTAATATATTTAACATGTATGGGTCTACCTGCCCTCTAGGGGAGAAGGTGGGGGGAAGGAGGGGAAAAGTTGAAACAGAAGGTTTTGCAAGGGTCGATGCTAAAAAAGTATCCATGCATATATCTTGTAAATAAAAAGCTATAATAAAAACACACAAACAAAAAAAAAAAAACTCTTGAATTGGTGAGGGACCATGAGATATGGGGATAGCAAGTTAGAGCTTGTTGGGTGAGGAAGTCTTGGCCCCAAAAATATTAGCACCCTTGGGTAAAGTCCTTGTTGCCTTATCATAGTTGTAACTTTGATGCAGTTTAATTTCATGGGATTATTACTCTCTAAGATAAAGTTTATTCTGAAATTTCTCTCCAAAGATTATTTGATCATATACAAATCAGCAGGTGGGTCATACACTGGACAGAGTGCTGGGCCTCAAGTCAGGAAGACTCATCTTCCTGAGTTCAAATCTGGCTTTAGATTCTTATTAGCTATGTGATCCTGGGTAAATCGCTTAACTGTATTTGCTTCAGTTTCTGTAAAATGACCTGCAGAAGGCAATGACAAACTACTCGAGTCTTCCTAGAAAACCCCAAATCAGGTTATGGAGAGTCAGACACAACTGAAACAACCACAAACAACAATAATACAAATGAAAAGAGTATCACTGAACAAAATTGTCACTTTGTTTGCATTTATTAAGGAATTTTGTATATTCTTAACACATTTATGAAAGTCACCTTGGGGAAGGAGTATGTTAAGACTACCTTTTGCTCTAATTAATCAAATGCTGTTTTATAATCAATAAACAACAGATAAAAACAAGATCTTGTGTTACCTATACCTCTTAGTTGATTGTGTAACTGACGTGCAGAGATCATTCTTATATCGATTTTAGAAAGATGAGAAAAGAGGCATATGGATTTGTAGTCTTTTTTTAAAAATTAAATATTTTTCCAATTATGTAAAAAACCCATTTTATCATTTAAAAAAATTGAATTCCAAATTCTCTTTCTCCCTATCCTTCCCTGTCTTTAACACAGCAAAGAATTTGAAAACATCTGCAATCATGCAAATCATGTTTCCACATCAGTCATGTTGCAAAAGAAAATACAGACAAAAAAAAAACTAAGTATATTTTTATTGCATTCAGACTTTATCAGTTCTTTTTCTGGCAGTGGGTAGAATTTTCAACATGAATCAATTTGGAATTGTTTTAGTTCATTGTATTATTGCTGATAATGACCAAGTCCTTTGTAGTTGGATCAGTGGTCTTTTTGATCAACTTTCCCCCATATATACAAATATTTTTTCATCCAAGATATAGAAAATGAAGATCAGTGGTCTTTTTTATCATCTTTTCCCCATATATACAAATATTTTTTCATCCAAGATATAGAAGATGAAGACAAATGTTCAATAAAACTGTTCACAACTGTATGGAGAATGATATGCTTTGAGATCAAATAGATAAAGGATTCCCTATAAATATTAATGTTTGCCAGACAGTTCTATTTGTGGGTGACACTGTGTTGATTGTATCAACCCCCCAGAATATAAATTCAGAAAAGATCAGTCTAACAATCTGCATGGAAAAAAGTGAAATGAAAATATTTATTGATCAGTCTTGTGCCATGCTACCCTTGTAAAGGACAATTCCTCAAATTAACTGCCACATCTCTGGCAGGAATTACAAAAGTACAATGAGCTTGGCCTAAAATTGCCTTGTTGTTTAGTTGTTTTCATCGGTGACCAACTCTTTGTGACCCTTTTTTAGGTTCTTCTTGGCTAAATGAGATCACAAAAATCAAACAAAACTAAAAATGACTGAGCAATAACAAAATGGTCAAGTTGGTTGAAATAAAGAGGATACCATGAAATAAACTCATAAAATGATTTTCTTGAAGCATTATGTGAAGGTTAATGAATTTGTATTTTGTCCAAGAAGTCAATAGAGAGCCACTGGAGACTTTTTGAGCCAGGGAATTTTGGGAGTAAGAATTATACTTTCCAAAGATTATTTTGTCAATGAGGTGGGAGATAGGTTAGAGAGGGGAAAGACTGGAAACAAGAAGATTTTGCAATAGTGTAGAAGAGAAGTTATCACTAGGTTCCAAACTAAGAAGATCATTATATGAATTGAGAGTTGGAAAGAGATAACAAGAGACATTAAAGAGAGAAATATCTCTATGATTAGAGAAATACTTCCTAAATTTTGAGTCTCATCATTAGAAAGTTGTCCTTATGTAATGATTTTTTTTTGGAGTCACAGTCAAAACTGCAAGCATTTGTAGAGCGTACTGATGTCAATGAAATCATGAACCCTTAAATACTAAAGAACCATGATAAGAAAGAAGTTTAAAAAGTAATGGAACTAGTAGTCAAATAGACAGTTCTCAAATGAAGAAATGCAAGTTGTCAACAACCATATGAAAAAAAGACTCCAAATCACTAATATTTAAGAGAAATTCACATTTTTCAAAAAAAATTCTGAGATTCTATTTCATATCCATCTGATTGTCAAAGATGACCAAAATAAAGGAAAATGATAATTGTTAGAAGAGTTGTGGAACAACACTTAATGTATTATTATTGGAGCAGCAAATTTATTCAATCACCTTGGGAAATATTTTGAAAGCCTACCTCAAAAATCATTAAACTATACAAACCCTTCGACCTAGAAATATTAATATGAGGCATATGTGTAATATTTAACAAAAGAAATTAAAATGCTATAGAAGATAGGTAATTTAAAATGTGAATTTAAAAGTCAATATATGATTCATGGGGGTCCTTATGTATGGTTAGTAGCTTCATTTCTATTTAAATTTGACATGACTGTTATAAGAAATAATTAATATGACTGACTGTCAGAGAAATGTGAAAAGACTTACGTGAACAAATTTAGAATAGAATGAGCAGCACCAGAAGAATAATTTACACAACAATAAAAATAATATATTAAAAAAGAATTTTGAAGGACTTCAGAACTCTAATCTCAGTGACAAATGATAACAATTTTGAAAAGGTTAACAATGAAACATTATCTCTCATTACTTGACTAAGAGAGTCAGATAGATATTTCAGTTATGGCATTACTTTAGCTGGACAATACAAGGTGCTCCCAAAGTCTTAGTCTAGATTTAAGCCCTACTTCATTAAACTATTGATTTGAATGATTCTTGTTCAGTCATTTCAGTCCTGTCCAACTCTTCATGACCTTGTTTGGAGTTTTCTTAGCAAAGTTCTTGGAATTGGTTTGCCATATTACAGATGAAGAAAATGAGCCAAAGAGGATTAAATGACTTGTCTCACAGCTAGTAAGTGTCTGAGATCAGATTTGAATTCAGATCCTCTTGACTTCAAGGCTGACACTCTATCTAGTGATCACCTGGCTGCTTCCAATGGGGCATCCTGCATTTATTTGTCCCAAAAAAGGGCTTCTACTCAGTAAAGAGGTAGAGTAATAGGTTGGTAGCAAGTAATAAATACGAAAAATAAGAACAACAATTAAACACTTATTTAAATGTATAAATAAAAAAAGATACAGTAATAAACACAAAGAAATGGAACAGTTTTGTCGCCACCCTGTTAAAGTCCCTTTGGTCTCTTCTCTGAATGGTGAGTTTCTGCCACTATTTCTACAAGTGATCAGGCCATTGATGTTCACTTCTCCCTGAACTCTATTCCTAAATTCCTCAACTTTCCAGCTTTCAGTAATTCAACCCTTAACAACTCCCTTTCATATTGTCTTTCCTGATTACAATATAAATTCCTTGAGGATAGAAACTGTCTTTGTGTGTGTGTGTGTCTGTATTCCTAGTCTTTAACACAGTACTTAAGTACACAGAAAACCCTTTCTCTACTCTCCTCTATTTGTCCATATATTATGTATGTATTATCTATCTATCTCTCTAGCTATCAAACTACATAGCAAAACATTATGGTTTTTTATACAGGCCTTGGTCTTTTCAGTATATTGTAATATCTGTTTTTGTTGATGATTTTTAATTCATCTATAAATTGAGAGGGCTAGATTAGTTGGTCTCTGGAGTCCTTTCCAGTTCTAAATCCTATGCTACTAATGAAACTAAGTAACTTTGAAGTATTCTCTATTCTGGGAGGGGTTATACTTTGTTGTTAAGTTAGAGTGAAGGAAGGATAAGTAGAAAGTAGTAAGAAGTCCTTGGGGTACTAAAAAGTAAGAAGTCTAAAGGTGGGAGAAAGAGAAATGGGGACAATTTGTTCTGGGTTAGGTTTGTTTCTTGCCCAAGCCTCTGAAATGACATTTTGTTCTGTCTCTAGACCTTGGCTTTCCCAAATCTGGAATAGTAAGGAGGATTATAGAATAACCTAGGGGGAGGAAAAGGCATTAATTTGGCTCTGTGCTGAAGTGTATGCTGGCGGATGTTTCTCAGCAACAATTCTAGGATCAAGTAGACACAACAAATAGGTTGTGCAGGGAAAATCTTCCTCCTCCATCATGATGACCTTACACAGGTCAGCAAGATGAACAATGTTTGACTGTATAGTGGAACCTCATTAACTGGGGCTAGTTGAAGGGAAATCATCCATGCCGGTTTCTTTCTCTCTCTCTCTGTCTCTCTCTCTGTCTTTCTCTCTCTCTGTCTTTCTCTCTGTCTCTCTCTCTCTTTCTCTCTCTGTCTCTCTCTCATACACACACACACATACTTTCTGTCTCTATCTCTCTTTCTAGGTCTATCTTTTCATTTCTATCTTTTTCTCGTTCTCCATTTCTTTCCCTCTCGTTCTCTTTCTTTCTGTCTTTCATTCTCTGCCTATCTCATTCTCTATTTCTCATCTCTCTGTCTCTGTCTATTTCTCTCTTTTTATCTCTGAGGTCTCATCTCTCCTTTCCTTCTTTCCTCTCATGCCCCAAATCTGTCTTTCTCTCCATCCTTACTTCTCTCCCTCCCTCTCAGGGAGCAATGCCTGGTAGAGATTATGCCACCAGCAAAATCCAGTGGTCAAGCAGAGAAAATATGTCATCTGATACCAGCAAATTGGCAAGAACAATAGTGTGGTGACAGACATCAGTAGTTCTTCAGTGTCAGAGGAAGAATTGTCCCTATACACATGTGCTCTGGGCACACTTGTTCTCCAAAAATATAAAAATCTACTCTTCTTAAATTTAGGTGCTAGATCCTAAACCCAAAGCAGATTAGGGTTGGCTAATTTTGAACCTGGAAAAGAAATATGTATGTATTAAACACATATTATATGTTTACAATTTGTGACAATGCTACTTTAACTACTATTGTTATAATTCTTTGGGAAATATATCCAGTAAGTATAGGTTTTGGTTGTAATTCTAATAGCAGAATATTTTTCTTTCTATCATATTTCTTTAATATTAAAAAGAGTTATTACCGTCCATAATTTATAACAAAAATCATCTAGTTGCTCCATAGCAAAAATAAACAAGGAAATTAACTAATTTCTGCTTTGTTTTTTATGAAGCTGAGATATACCACATATATTAGTACTTTACAATTTAGTTTCCTCCTCATCTTTAGTAAAATAGGGATGGATTCTTGGATAAAAAATTATATTCCATAAGTAAATAATAGCATACATTTAGACCAGTGAAATTAGAGCATGTAGTTTATATGTTCATTATAAGAAGTATATTAAAATTAATTCTGCTTTGATCATTAAAAAAATTCCCATTAATTGGTTTGTAATATTTATAGAAATAAGAGCTACAGAAAATAATCTGTCCCCTTCTCAGATCATGAGGTCTGTGAACTTGTTTTTTTTTTTTTTAATTTGATAACTATATCACTGTAATTAGTTTCTTTGGTAATCCTAGGTATTTTATTTTGTACATTTAAAAACATTCTAAGGAGTGCAGAAGTTCATTCTATTAATAAGTGTCTACCATAATAACAAGGTCAAAGGAATTGTTCTATTTGCTTCTTAATCATGTATATCTAATAGTTAAGAGAGTAAGAAAAAAAAAGGGGAGGGAGTTCCCTCTTGTTTTTCAGCACCAATATTCCAAGACTAGAGTATGTACTGAGAAGAATATGTTTTATGAACTTCTCAGAAGTTCTATATCATCTTTCAATTATATTTTCAATATAATGAAATATTCAATACTTGACATGCAGTGAGAAATTAATCAATGTTTGAGCTTTATCTAGGTAATTAACCAATATGTAGTGCTGATACTGGACAAATAGTGGTCCAAGATCTGTTTCTGACAGTCTGTTTGCTGCTCTCTTCATATCAGACTGTTTCCTTTCCATTTGATATAATTTCTTTTCTTGGAATGTTAGTATAACATCCGGCAGGAGAAGGTATATAATACCACTGGCTATCAAAAAAGCTAGGTTTTCTTTTAGTGGGTGGTAGGTGAGAATTACTAATCCAATCTGCTTGAGTTAACTCAAAACAAGGATTAGGGTTAAATTCCAGAATATGTTAATCTTTCTTTATAGAAATAAACTTTAATATTGCCACCAACTCCATGGTTTATAGTTCTTAGGAACAATGAACCAATTAAATTGGAGAGGGGAAACAAAAATCTTGCACAAGTTTGCTGGTTGTTACTCAATACTCTGAGCTTCTTTGATTCTTGACTATTTGGCTCTGATCATAGAGGCAGAAAATTTTTTTTAAAAATCACTTATTATTCATTAGAATGCTCCTAAGTATATTACACCAGCTAATTAAATGCATGCTATTGGCCGGGTACATTTCAACTCCTACTTTATTAAAAGTACTGGTTAAAATCACATGTCACAGATGGCCAGTAATTGCTTTTGTAAATATGTCCATCAATATTAAGGTATTAAAAAATAAAACACTTAGAGCTTATTTTGCAAATAAATGGAATGAATTGTGCTTTACTTGAATCCAGATCCCTTTTGGTGTAGATTTCCAAGTAGGAAATGAATGTTATTTTTAAAGTGAAAAATCCTAGAAAATTCTGGAAAATAACATTATTTGAACCAGGATAGTGAGAGTTTGCTACCAAAACTCAACAATGTTAATTTGCTTTTGAGAAGATGTCTGTATTTGTCAAGAGATATGAAATTATTTGTATTGTTTCTGTTTTCAAATGTAATAGAGGCTCACCTCCCTCCCATCCCCACCCCCACACCTCCACTAACAGTGGAATGCTGACTCTGTGCTTGGACCACTTTAAAGAAAAACATGGCTCAGTGTTGAAGAGCTTGGCACTCTGTGATGATACAAAAGCCCTGAGTGAGTCCTTAATCAAAACTATCCATTTCTCCCCCCTCCTATTTCCCCTGATGGCTGCAGGGTGGGTAAGACTGCATCAAAAACTATGTCAGACAGGATTAACCAGTAAGCCAGGAAGACCTGCTCTCAGTAAAACCATACAGAATGACCCTATCTTCTAGACTTTTTTCCCTTCCTGTCTGCTGAACTGTGTCAAGACTTCCAGCTTTTCTTTTGACTTCTTATAAGGGGTGAGAGCCTTGCCCCCAATGGAAATGGTCAACTTTTCTCTCATAGAAAGCAGGACATGTGTTGGACTAGATTTGCATAGACAGATTTCAAAATCCCAACTCTTTTCTGTTTTATGTGTCTTTCTTGAATATAGATAGCTAAATTGGGAAGCTGAGATGGATGCTTCTAGCCTTGGGATGAATGGCTGAATTTGAGAGATCAGGGATTCCAAGGTGCCTCAGTTGGTGATGGCTACATAATGGAAGTATTCCCTAAAACTGCACAATGCTTTTTGGAAAAGAAACTGATAAACAACAGGAGGATGAGCCCAAGTGATGATCTACAGTTCTGTAAGAAATGGAGGGAATTGCTAAGAATGAAGTTACAATAGCTATTCATCATTACTACAAAATGTTTCAGGCTTTCATTTTTAAAAAAAATAGCTTTTTATTTTTCCAAATACATACAATGATAGTTTTCAACATTCACCTTTGCAAAATCTTGTGTTCCAAATTTTTCTCCCTCCTTGTCCCCCTTTCCCCTTCCATAGATGGCAAGCAACCCAACATAGATTAAATGTGCAATTCTTCTAAACATATTTCCATATTTGTCATTATGTGCAAGAAAATCAGATCAAAAGGGGAAAAAATGAGAAAAAGAAAAACAAACAAATAATAACAGCAAAAAGTGAAAATATTATACTTTGATCCACAGTCAATGTCCATGGTTTTATCTCTAGATGGGGATGACTCTTTCCATCATGTCTATTAAAATTCACCATGTTTTTAAGTATCAATCTTCCAGTAGAATATAAGAAGCCACTTAGTGTTAATTTTTTTTTTTTTTGCCAGTGAATTTTCACAACTCATTATTGTGCTTGTCAATCTTTTGTTTAGCATTTCTTTTGCATGGAGGAAACAAATAACTGTCCTCTAACTGATTTACATTGAATATTGAGTACTTTTCTACTTTTCTTTGAGGAGACCCTAGATATGAGTCAAACCTAAGTTTTCTGTAAATGATTTTCCTCTGGACTTTGAAGTAGAGGTTGAGGAAGAAAAAATAATAAAACAAAAAAGTTTGATTCGGTCCATAAACAAGGGCCCAGAGTAAAGAGCTATGGATGTGTGAGTTGTCATGTTAAAAATAATGAATTGTTTATTTTATTAAAGTATAGCCATGAGAGCCAGCATAGGGCAATAAATAGAGCCAGTCATAATATCAGGACAACCTGAGTTAAATACTTTCTCTAACACATACTAGGCAAATTGCTTAATCTCTCACTATTCTAGGTAACTGTTTAAAACTATAAATTTTAGAGAAGATATTGAACTATATTGGTAGGAATTTCATTACCAGGGTTTTCATTGGTATAGGTAATGTCTTGGTGATAAAAGTCCTGACTCCTATAGATACAAGAACAGATCCTAAAAAACTGAGTTTTTTGTTTGTTTTTTTTTAATGAGGAAACTTTTATGGCCAATTATTTTCATATTGCACTGGCTGGAAAAGTTATTTAATTTTTTAAATATTAGAATTGTCTGGCAATTTAGATGACATAAAATGGTAAGCAAATGCCCATCTACATAGATACATGAATATATATATTCAGATAAATTACCATTTAAAAATAAAATTTACAACTATAATAAACACATATTTTGCATTCTACAATTTTAAGAAAATTTTTTAATTTTGCTATCTGTGTGATTTCATACTATTTATGACTAAAAATGAATTACTTTAAATCATTTTAAAATTTACAGCTTTATTTCTCATCAGAGCTCATGAGAAAATCCCACATATCTCACTGGGAGAAAAGTCTAACATTACATGTTTGGATTTCAAGAACTTGGATTTCATAGAGGAAAAAACCTGTTAATGTTTTCAAGGAATAATAAAAAGTGGTAGTTTTCATGTCCTAACAAAGTGAAAAATGTAGAAGTTTCAGATATTATTTGCTTCATCAATATGCAAATACATTTATTATAAATTGAATTTCATTGAAATTAAAATGAAAAGGCAACACTATTTCTTTAATATGGTTCATTAACCCTGTTCACACTGAGTTACTGATGCTCAGTAGGAGTTTGCCAACGTCAGTTCTAGTCAACCCTTGATGATTATAGAGGATTTAATTATAATTGAAAATGAAAAAAAGGACTAAATCTAATCCAAAAATCAATTTTGCATAGAATTTAATAATAGATATAAGTTTAAAATTCCATGTCTATTAAATGAAAAATCTCACCTCTAAAAACTTTAGGTCTCACAACCAAGAACCATAATAATAGTAAAAGTTTCTGGGTGACCAATTCCCTTCTATTAATGACACAAGAAAGCATCTTATGGTGAGGTAAGTATATGTTTTTAAAAATGAATGTAATAATACCTAACAAGAACAATCAGGTGATATTCCAAATTTGCTATAATACATCAAATGTATCTCTTTTTTTCCTCTTGTATGTAGAAAGAGTTTTCCCCTCCTCTCCACGATGAAGGCATCCTCCCATATATGTAGTTACTCCTTCTGTTACCTACTGTGAAATGTATGAATGATAACCTTTAGAGATTTGGTGGTAACAACTCAGTAATGGTTTATCTCTCAGTCCATTCTTCTGTATTTTTTTTTTTGAATGGTAACAAACTAAGGAAATAGTCATTTCCTAGTTTACCCTGAAGGCCTTAAGTCAAGTGTCATTAATTTCAAATTGTTAAGTTGTATATAGTATAAATCTCTGGATATATTATTGCAGTTAGGTAATATTAAAAAGTTATATGTAGATCTTTTGAATACATAAATCTTATTCACCTGTATTTTAAGAAATGAATATACCTCATTTTAAAATTTGTCACTTTTTGAACTCAAAAATTAAAATTTTAGGCTAATGAAGTTGGGTTCATGGAGAAAAGAGTGCAAGAAGTTAGACTCACAGAAAACAGGAATTCTAATGAAGAAATACATATATCCTAAAGAACACAACTTTAGTATCATTTTTAATTTAAGGAACAGTTTTTTAATTAAAAGAAAAAAAAAGCTTCATCCTTTTATAGCATAATGCAAACAAATAACAACTCTTCTCTATCTCCCCCCCCCCAATTTTTTTTTCTGGGTATGCCCAGGGGATGAGCCGCTTGCTAATGTCTGAGAATCACATTCACACTGATCAGTGTAACACTAGTAATAATGTAACTGTATTGTAGCACTAAATTGAAGGAAGCAGCAGATCGCTCACTTGAAAACACGACCTTTTAATTTAAACAAAAGGTTTGAAAAAATGAAAGTGGGTCTTAAATGCAGTTTAATCAGTCAGGCGAGAGATGTCTAATGAAGCTGCCAGACAGATTTGTAACCAGGCTGTCACTTCACCCATCATGTTTACAGCCTCCAGTGGTGAGATTAGTACTGTGTGAAGGCACAAAGTCTGTCAAAATTTGACTGTCTCTTCCACTGTGACTGCTGTAAGTTTTGATAGTTTGACAAATTATTTTGTTGTGGTGTCCAGAATTCAGGAGATTTGACATGTTAGAATTTCATTTTCCCATTCTTATTGAAAAGTATTTAGAGACCACAGTATGAGATACAATCAGGTAGAAACACAGAATAGGTGTAAGAGAAGATAAAATTATTTTAACATTTTCTTACCCCTAACTTCATTGCTTGTCTACATAGAAAAAGCATCGACCTAACCATCATTGTGGCTAAAACTTTTTCCAAACATCTCTATAAAGCTTTAACAGTACAATTGTTATCTTTTTTCCTTCCAATTTAAAATCTATTTTATTATTTCAACCTCCTTAGAAAGTTTGAGTATGAATTTTGGAAAGTGGTCCACTTTCTGGGGAGGAATTTGCTAAATCCAGAAGAAAACAGATGCATCTTCATAGTTCATATTTACTCTACAGGAATGCTACTATCTTTAAAGATTTAGAAATCATCAATAATTGGTATCAAAACTATTTATACATGTCAGAGATCTCTTCTTGGAAAAAAGACTTCAGAACTAAAGGATTATTTTGTTTCTATTTAGTTGAATGCTGCCCAAACTCATTCAAAAGTGAAAGGAATCACTATTGAGAAAATTAACTTTTTTATTGTTATTTACAGTCTTCATTGTACAAACAGTAAGTTTTGCATAAGAATATATGGATTTTCTTCATTGTCTTATCAATGGGCTCAGAATTAAATGAAAGAGAATGATAATTCTGAAAGACAAGGTTCATTTTCTTGATGATTACTATAAAAAAGATGACAGTTATAAAGAAAATACTGTTGCATTAGTATTTTAGAATATCAAAATTATTGGTATAATAAAGAATTAGATCTACTTTTCAGCCATTTCATGCCTTAAACATCAGTGTATTACTGTGTCTGTTTGAATACTTGACTTACTTTACCCATTGTCTTGGTACTTCAATGTTCTGTAAATCAAAACTCATCATATTTGTCAGAACAGAATCACTAGAAAAAAACCTATCTAGAAATGTCTTCTTACTGTCACATTTTTCTTAATTATTTTAAAACTATCATTCTTCAAAATCTATTCTTTTCAACAATATCAAATTCTGTTTTACTAGAAGAACTACAAAAATTATTTTTTGAGAATTTGTAAAATATGTCTTCAAAGTTTTCTTGCTTCCCTCAAACCTCTCTGTAATTGCCTTGCTGTGATTACAATTTCCCATTCACTGCTGTTTTCTCTGGAAGCCCCAGGAAAGAGTTCCTAAAAATTAAATTTCATGCTTGCATGTGTTTCTGTGATCTTCAGTGTGTATGATCTCTGAGTGGAAAACTTCTCTAAAAATAAATGGATTACCCTTTTTACTACACTGTCTGATGTGTCTTCAGTAGATAGCACGGCTGCTCTGTGATCTCTAACCCACCACAATTGAAATGCCAAGTATTGAAATGCAAGCCTCATGGTGGCGCCCTCTGCCTTTGCTGCCCCTTTGGCAATGTGCTTGGTTTTGCTCTTTGGAGGACCCACTTTTCCCTCTGCAAGTGAATGAATCACTTGTTGCCAAAAGGTCCACATCTGACCTTTTATAAACTGCATTGTAAATATCAACATCCCTTGGTTTATTGGAAATACTAATGTGTCTCTACTAATCAAACTGTCTGTCTAATGTTGCTGTTTTCTAGCACAATATCATTTTCCCAGTGGGCATCTTTCAGCTGGGATTTAAAGGAAACTAAGTTTGCCTAAGCTTTTGAATTTGGAGCAAATTCACGAAATTGTAGTGAAGAAACAATGAAAAAGTACAAATCTGTAAGGGATAGAGTTTGTTTTAAAGTAGTTGGTCTTGAGAATGCAAATGAAATAAATTTCCCAGTGTTTAATCATCTCATTTATTGACAAATAGTTCTAAAAGTAAATTATTATGCCCATATTTTAAATATATTGAGGTGATTTTCTTGAGTAACTTCCCCCCAATTAGATAGTAAACACAAATAAACAAATCTAGTCAGTCTTCTAGTCTAACTAACTGATAATGGAATGTGGTTCCTCTTGGGAGAGATACACTAATGCCAATTATAATCTCTAAAAGGCCTCCTTTGAAAGGGTCCAATAGATTGGTTTTTAGGGAGAAGGAAGAAAACGATATGTTCAGGACAATCCTGGAATTATAGTGACAGAAGTTATCAATTCTTTAATTTGTAATCAAAAGAAAGAAGCAGGACAAAAAAAAGTCCCAAACTAGAAATTCAGTATTAATCAACTAATTTTGGATTAAAGTCATTGATCAAAAAACAGGACTGTTTCATTTATTGAAGGAACATTTAGAATTGCCTCAGTGGGCTGCTTCAGAGGAACTATGTATTTCTTCATTCATGCATTGGTGACCTTTGAGAGAGCAATTTCAGAAGAGTGGTAGGTACCAAAGCCAGATTGCAAAGAATTAAACAGAAAATGGAACTGCTTGTTTGCCTTTGTGCGGATAAATCATGCAGTTATTTCAGTTCAACTCATGTCAACAAATATTAAGCACCTGCTATGTGCTGAATACTAGGTTAAGTTTATGGAAGAAAAACTAAAGCTAAATAAGATTAAATGAGTTAACATATATGAAGTGCTTTGCAAACCTTAGAAGGAAATACAATATCAGTAAATATTAGCACAAAAAATACTGGAAAAAAAAGAAAGAAGGAAAGGAAAGGAGAGAAATAGACAGACAGACACAGAGACAGAAAGACAGAAAGAGACAGATAGAGATGGAGAGAGAGAGACAGAAAGAGGGAAGGAGAGAGGAAGGAAAGAAAGAAGGAAGGAAGGAAGGAAGGAAGGAAGGAAGGAAGGAAGGAAGGAAGGAAGGAAGGAAGGAAGGAAGGAAATACAAGGTATAAGTGAAAGGTTTGCTTGAAACCTTGCTATATAAATGTAAGATTTTATAATGATTATTAGAAGACATGATTTTTCTATTGAATTTACTGTATAGAAGCATTTGTGACACTTAAAAATAATGAAATGTGACAATGAAATTAAAATATTTTATAAACATTAAAATGTTATGCTAAAAGCTATTATAATATTATTATTGTTGTAACAAATAAAAATGAGATTGAGACACAGAGTTAAGATGGTAATATGAGAAAGTCTTAGGAAAATCTAGCTTTGAACTTACATTGCAGTAAAGACTTTCAAAGTTTACCAGATTTGTAATAATAATCAAACAACCCAAAAAGAAACAACACTAAGAAACTTCATCCAGCTCAGGACTATACAAAAACATAGGCAGAGGCCTCCAGGCAATGTAAAAGGAATCCCACTAGGGAAGCTAGCAAAAGCACAGGTAAATAGACCAGATGTCTTCCAGTGCTCTGACTAGGGACATTTTAGAGGCCCCTAAACCTGCATTTCTTTATTGTCTAAGGGCCAAAAAGCCCAGACTGTTCAGTTGGAGAGTTCCAGGGGAATCTGGAAATTTTAGCACTCAGGCTGTAGATATTCAAGGAAGCAAATAATCAGAAGCACTATGCCTGGGATGCACCACTAGTGGATGGAAATCCACAGGACTCTGACCAAAGTCACTCTAAGGAAATCTAAAGACTGAAAAATCCTTTTTTAAAGTATGTTTACAATTGTCTGAAGACCACAATGCTCTGATCTGGAGTGATCATGGGATGACTGAAGACTATAAGCAATTTTACCTGTATGATCCAGGGGGTCCTGAAGCTGCCAGTGCTCCAAGTACAGACACACAAGGGATGATGAAAGCCAATCATAAGAAATTAAGATCGGGACCAAACAGGGCCTGACCACCCCATCCAAGAGTGCCTTTGCACAAAGTCTTAATTCACTAAATGAGAGAGGAAATATGAGTAAACAGATGATTCTGGACATGATGAAAAAAAACTTTGAATATTTCAGAAGAAAATAATTCCACAACATGTACATTGAAAGTCTCAGGAAAGAATGGATTGGACACAAGTATTCCAGAGATGAGAAATAAGGGAAAAACAAAAAATTATTAGCAAAATAAGAGCTCTGGAGAAAAGATTTATAAGAATAATAAAGTGAAGGGGAGAAACTTTATACAAGGAACAAACTATATGAAAATTTGAATGGAGCAAGTGAATTACTGACTGGAGCAAGGCATTATCAGTAAATATTAGCACAAAAAATACTGGAAAAAAAAGAAAGAAGGAAAGGAAAGGAGAGAAATAGACAGACACAGAAACAGAAAGACAGAAAGAGACAGATAGAGATGGAGAGAGAGAGACAGAAAGAGGGAAGGAGGGAAGGAGAGAGGAAAGAAAGAAAGAAGGAAGGAAGGAAGGAAGAAAGGAAAGAAGAAAGGAAGGAAGGAAGGAAGGAAGGAAGGAAGGAAGGAAGGAAGGAAGGAAGGAAGGAAGGAAGGAAGGAAGGAAATACAAGGTATAAGTGAAAGGCAGTAAAAAGGAGTCAATAGGGAGATAAATTAGTCTCAAAGACAGGAAGACCTATGTTCAAATCCTATCTCTGATACATATTAGCTGTGTATCAGACCCTGAACAAGTCATTTAATTTATCAGTGCTCTAAGCCAGGACTTTTAAAAACATTTTCCTCTAGCAATCTCTGAGAAATCTTTGTGTAACACCAGGTATATAGGTATACAAATTAAACATGTAACTTATAATAAATGATGATTTTGAAAATCCTACATTCAGTCACAAGACCCCATATGGAGTTGCAAACTATAGTTTAAGAAACTGGGCTCTAAGCAAATTTCTAAGACTAACTTGCAGAAAGTTACCAACTTAAAGAGAGTTTCTCAACCCAGAATTCCCACAAAATGAAATAGTTCTAGTCTCTATCCTCTATCTCAAACCACTGTCAAATACAATTGACCTGGGAAAGTGTCTCTGTTTTCAGGGAGTTGTTCCAGTATGAGAGAGACATTCAACCAGTGCAGCTTTTATTTATTTATTTTTTTAAACTATTCACCTATTTGAATATTTTTTCCAGTGAAAACAGCTTTTTTAATCGAATATAGCTCAATGGGGGAAGTTAGGAAAGCAATATAAGTGAAAGTATAAGCAGATGTAGTAAACAGGGAGGGGTATAACTTGTCAGAGACGTGGAATATTTGGAGGAAAGGTGAGGATTTGGGAGACAACTTGGATAGTTGCTCTTGAAAGCTGGTCTGGTCTGGGCATGATTCTAGGAGGTCTCTCTTCATATTGAACAAGTAAGCAGGTCTTGAGGACCTTGAAGACTCGTAGTAGGAACAAAGAAAGCTTATGAATTTTTTTATTGCACAATCCTGGCTTGGTAGACTTGGGGTAATGGTTTTGTTTAGCTATCTAAGTAAGGAAGGGTATCTCAAGGACAAAGTGGACCTGGTGGGGAGGAAACTTGCTGAGACTACGTTGTAGGCATTTCTTCTATCTTTGTTTTAAAGTAAGTAGCTTTAAGTTCCCCAAAGAAACTGTAAATTGAAAACTCTCAGAAATGTCAACATTAAAATCCTGATATTCTAGGTTTTTTAAAAGTGCTGAAAATAGACAAAGATAAAATTCAAGAGCCAAGAAACCAGTCAGAATCACACAAGACTTGGTAGCAATTGCTATAAAGGAGGCAATATCTTAGCATGTGATATTCCAAAAGGCAAAAAGACGACAAGAAAACTTACAAGCAAAAATAACATGTTTCGCAAGACTGAATATGATCTAACAATGAGGAGGAGGGGAAAAGAACTTTTAACATACTAAAGAATTTGAAAGCATTCTTGAAAAAAGGCCAGAATTAAGTGGAAACTATGAAATACAAATACGGGAACTAAAAGAAATATAAGTACATTTGAGTAATTTGAAGGTGCTAAAAATAAGGAAATATTACACTTTAACATGGAAAGAGACATGTCCCTTCAAATATTATGTCTCCAATGTTTAAAGAGTGAGTTAAATAAGACAAACATATGCCTGGAAGGTGGAAGGTAGTTCTGTTCTATTTTGATGATCTTAAGTGAGGAAAGAAAAAAGAGGGGAAAAGGAATACACTAAGGAAGTAATAAAGAAAAAGGAAGAGCTCCTAATTGTATGACTACATAGCCAATGAACCTCAGGAAAGTTGGACAAATACAAAGTAGGATAATAAATGTGGTAGAAAGAGGAAAAGGGGGGATTTAAGAGGAAAAGGAGAGTCAAGGAAAGAAGTGTCATTAAAAAAAATTTTCTTTCAATTAAAAAAAAATTTTTTGAAAAACTATTGCTAGAGAAAATTGTATCATCTCTAGAAGGTGAAATGTAAACAAGAGAGTAAAAAGAAAGTATAAGAATCAGTGATCAGTGTCTAGGCAAGATAAGAGAAGGAATAATAGAGTAAAAAAAAAAGATTACTTCAATTATAGAATAGTTTTGTTGATTACATTTCTTCTATTTTTAAAAACATAAAAACAGGTGAAAAGCAAAAGAAGAAAATATATAAAATGATATAAAAGAAGTAAACAGAATTCATAGCATAATTTTGAATGTGAATAAGATGAATTTATCCATATGATACAAAAGGAAATCATAATGAATTAGAAACTAGGATCCAATGAAATATTGGTCATAAGAAACATACATGATATACAACAATTCACACAGAGATAAATGGGGGTGGGAAGAAAATTTATTATGCTTTAGGTAAATTAAAAAAAAATCAAAGAAAACAGTCACGATCTTAGGCAAAATAATAGCACAAACAGACATGATTAAAGGGATGAAGATGAAAATTTTATTATATTTGAATATCATATAAAATGAAATAATATATATATATCTGTACTTAATGACAGAAACTAAGTAATTAAGAAGAAACTGTTGAACTTCAAAGAAAAATAGACAATATATTATAATAGTTGGAGATTGTAATATGCCCCTTTCAGGCATAGAAAAATCTTATAGAAAGATTAATATGAAAAAGTTAAAGATTTTAATAGGATTTTAGAGAAGTTATAGATAATTTTTCTCTGGTGATTCATAAGGGGAGTACATGGGGAAAAAAAGTATCCATACAATTGCATCATGCATAACACCTAAAAAAACCATCCATTTGTTAGGATATAAAATTTTCAGTAAGATTCAGAAAAGCCTAAATGGGGAAAATATCCTTTACTGATCATAATGCATACAATCATAATTAAACAAAAGATATTTGAAAGAAGAATTCCAAGTAAAAGAAGGACTGCTTGACTTAATTTTAAAGATTTGATGGGTCAAAACATATTAGAAACAACTGACAGTTTCTTCAAAAATAATGAAGGCAATAAAATAGTATATCATAATTTTGAGGATACAACCAAAGGAAGTTCAGGGAAAATGAACATTTCTAAGCACCTTTCTTATCAAAAGATGGAAATAATAAATTATTTGGGCACACAATCAAAAAATAATGCCTAGTAAAATGACATATCAATCTGGAATTAAACACTAAAATAGGAAAGCTGAAAATCAAAGAAAAAACAAAATTAAAAAATTTTAAATCTACATTGAATTGAGAAATGGAACTAGAAACTTTTTTAAATTAATAAAACATAAATTGTTGACCAATTTGATTTAAATGAAGGAAAAAAGCAAATTGTCGAGATCAAAAATTATCTATAACTTATCTAAAATCCTATTAAGATCTTTAACTTTTTCATATAAATCTTTCTACTAGATTTGTCTATGCCTGAAAGGAGCATATTACAATCTCCAACAACAAATGCAAAAAATAAATAAATAAATAAAGACTTTTGCCTAATTATTGTCAATAAAACTTGAAACAAATGGTTATTTTTAAATTTTAAAATATTTAAATTATTAGGAAAAAATGGATAATTGAAATATCCAAATCTTAGGAAAAGACACAAGTCATAAAATAATTCTCAAAGATAAAATACAAGAGGATAAATGGATGCACAAGTGAATTCTGTCCAACATTTAAATAACAATTAATTCCAAAATTACAGGAATTACTAGAAATGGGAAAGTAAGAAATCCTACCAATTCCCTTCTATTAAACAAAATATATTCTTGATATTTAAACTAAGATGAAATCAAGTAGAAAAGAAAAATTATAGACCAATATCTATAATGAATATAAGAGCATTGTGCAGAATATTAGTAAAGGGAACTACAGGACTATGTTTTAAAGATTGTGCAATATAATTGTTAGATTTCTATCAGGAATGAAGAACTGACTATGTAGAAATAACACATCATATTTTAAAAATCAATGATTACATCAAATCAGTATAAAAAGCAGTATAAAATGCAATAGCTATTTTTATTTAAAAAAACAAAACAAAATAAACAATAGCAAAAAACAAAACAATCCAGAGATAAATAGGCTTTTCTTTTTTTCAGTAACTAACAAGAGCAGCATTATCTGTAATAGAGAAACATTAAGGAAAAAAAAACTGTAGAATAAGATCAGAAAAAAATCAAAAATGCCCATAGTCTATATTTCTATAAATGTTAGCTGTAACAAACAATAAGACAAAAAATGACAGAAAAATCATAGATGAATAGGAATTTTTTTTGCAATGTGTTTAAGTAAAAATTAATCAAAACAATTTACATTTGAACAATGTAGCAGGATACAATTTTTAAACATAAAAATCATCAGTTCTACATATTTCCAACAAAACAACAAACAATTGAAAGAAAAAGTCTACTCAGAATAAACATAGAATTATGAAATATTTAAGAAAGTTTTAACAAGTCAGACATGCACAGGAATTATATGATTACATGAATACAACTATAAAACATTCTTTAGTGAAATAAAGATGTCATAGAGCTATTGATTGATCTTGGTTGGTTAATATGAATATATGCAAAATAAGAATATTACCAAAACTCATTTATTTATTCAATAACATAAAAAACATCATCGAAGAGTTACTTTATACAACTATAGTACTAGATGAAACTATTAAAATAACAAAGATGTGATGAAAAGGGACTAGCAGCACTATGTCCTGAATTATACTATAATGCAGAGGATTGATGACTGGAAAAAAATTAGTTATACAAGATTCAAAAACAAACAACTGTAGTAACATAGTGTTTGATAAACCCCAAACTCAACTTGGTAAAGCATCAGATTAAAAACTACTGTGAAAGTAGAAATAGTCAGTTAGAAATTAAATTTAAATTAATATGGAGAAATTAAATTGGAGAAAAATTATTTTAGAAAATTTTGCTGATAGAGGTCTGATATCTAAGGCATTTAAGGAACTGATTCATTTTACAAGAACAGAAGACATGCCCTAGTAGAATAATTGTCAAAGGCTATTCACATGAAGTTTTCAAGAAGAGAAAAACAAGCTATCAACAAGAAATATGGATGGAGGAAGAGAGGAAGGAAGGAAGGAAGGAAGGAAGAAAGAAACAAAGAAACAAAGAAACAGAAAAAGAAAGAAAGAAAGAAAAGAAGGAAGGAAGGAAAGAAGGAAGGAAGGAAGGAAGGAAGGAAGGAAGGAAGGAAGGAAGGAAGGAAGGAAGGAAGGGAGGGAAGGGAGGGAAAAAAATTAAGAAAGCCACTTGACATGTGATTATATAGAGAAATCTGGACTCTTAGGCCTCTCAGGTAGTACTGGATAATGAGAAGCTATAAAGACAAGAAGAACATTTTGGCATTAAATTTGATGAAGAGGAGCAGAAAGAACTCTGATGGAGGAAAAAAAGTAATAGACTGGCAGAGAGCATGTAGCTGAGGATGTGATTCAAATGGATATTAAAACACTAATGGTAATATGAATGTAAGGACAGTGAAATGGGCTCCACCTTGTAATGCTCTGGCTGAAAAGTGATTGAATTTTTCCTCTGAGAGGTTGCTGAAATTGGTGTGTTCCATGAACACCGATTTATTGGTAAAAACCTGTCACATCATTGAGAGCCCTGACAAGGAATTTGTATATCAAACTGTCATTTACTTCTCTGAGCATTCTTTCAAGTAAAATAGCTTCTTTCAGCTGTATTGATTGTGAGTATCTTCAGTTTCTCCAACCTCAGAGATTCTAAAACACAAATCAGAAAGGCAAATGTGGCTCTCATTCAAACATCAACCCAAACCTGGTGACTATCATTCCTAATGGAACTATATTCATGAACTAGAAAAGTTCCCCTGATATGGAATATTAATGTAATGGAATACTACTGAACTATAAGCAGGCAGATTTTAGAAAAACCAGGAAAGACTTCATGAACTGATTCTGAGGGAAGTGAGCAGAACCAGAACACTGTACACAGCAACAACATTGTGTGATAGTCAACTATGATAGATTCAACTCCTCAGCCAAAAAAAAAATTATCCAGAAGACTCATGTTAAAAAATGCTATCCATAACTAGAGAAAAAATTATAGAATCTTAATGTAGATAAAAGCATACATTTCATTTTGGGGGGAGTCCCTTTTATTCTATTTTTTCTTTCACAACATAACTAATATGGAAATATGTTTAACATGATTGCACATGTATAATTCATGCCAAATTGCTTAATATCTTGGAGAAAGAGGAATAAAAATTTAGAACTCAAAATTTTGTAAAAATGAATATTGAAAACTATGTAATTGGGGGGAAAAAGAAAAGACTATTTTTAAGAAATGTCCACTGAGATTTTTGCTCTGGTCACAGTGCCCTGTAACATATGGATAGAACATTAAGATTGTAGATCCCTTGAGGTTGCTAAAGCGTTGCTCTAAATTTCTTGATGCCAGACAAAAGAAGATCCTGAGAAGTATATTTCAAAGGTTTGCCTTGATTCAAATGCTTCTTAGTAAGAAGGTCCATATACCATTGAATACTTAATCACATAATACTTTAACAACCATGGAAACTTCAAATTCTTAGTTAGGTAAGTCAATGTATGCCTTAAAAATTGGATAGTTACTGCTAATATATGACTTATTATTATCTTCTTCCAGAGATTAGAAGTCAATGTAAGCCAAGTTCCAAAAGTTTGCTAGCATTTTTCATCTGTGTGTACAATTATTAGTACTTTTTTGCATTCAATAATTTCAACAATATGTACTAGACAGCATCAGGACCTTCCTGGTTTTAGGTGGGAAATCATTTTCAGGATACTACAATGATTCATTGTATACCTTCAAATTCTGCAATTGTTTCAGCAAAAAGATGCAATCAAGGGAATGACTGAGTCAAACTGAGCATCAATTTGCTCCGTGGTTTGTGTCATTTCTTACCATCTACTAGGTTTGCCAACCATTCAAAGACAATGGAAGTACTGAAGGTTGGTTGAGTGAATCAGGTTCACATATAGTCCTTCCAAGCTTGTTTAGTGGAGAACTCAAACTTTTAGCTGTATTACCATCTGTTGACAATCAACATACAGTTTTCACTTCTTTAAGTCTTGGCATAGCTCGGGAGTACTATAGACTTCTAGATTGGACACCTTCATTTGTAGTAGTCTTTCCTGGTCTGTACTAATTTAATAATTGGCTAGTGATGCTACTCATCTCTGAAACAACTTTGCTACTTACACAAATACATTTAGAATCTCATGACTGCTCACTTCAAAGACAATTTATGAATGAAGTAAAGAGACTTGCCACTACTCAAGTTCTTTTGATCAAGGTTAGTTGTTTCTAGTGACTATTATTTTCTTGGCACAAGACTATTCCAAACTAGTATGTATGTGCAGAGCAAAAAGCTAGTTCCAGTCTACAAAAGCAAACACTCATTCATTTGTGAAGTAATTAAGTCCTTAAAATCTTGCTTTCTTCTATTAAGCTATTGGTCTCTGAAGGGTTTATGGTTTTTATTTTGCATTTCTTTCCTTCTGTTTTTGTGTCTCTTTAATCATATATGCTTGAGCAGAATCTAATGGAAGAAACCAAAGTGAAACCAGGAGCTGCAAAGTTTCCACTAGTAACATTATCACCTCTCCTGGAAGACTACATTAGAGAAATTTCACAGCCTAACAGAAGAAAGAGGAGGTAAATTACACACATAAATTGATCCTCACACAAATTCCTTACAGTTTGATGACTTCCTACCTGTTCTAGAATAGCCCTAATGGATAGTCATGAAACACTGAGCAACAGACTAAGACTCTGATACACAAAATTGGCAAAAAAACAAAAAACAAAAAAAAACCCTCATTGAAGTACCTGACAATTCCTGTCTATCAACTCCTGGATCTATCTCCTGAACCACACAAGTAAGTTTTTTGTTTGTTTGTTTGTTTTTTTGTTTTTGGCAATTATCACTGAATTCTTCCAGAAACCTTAAAACTTCCAGAAACCTTAAACTGGGAGCCCTTTGGGTATCTTTCTGAGGTTATATATATATCACAGAAATCACAACACAAACTTCATCTGCCTGAGCAGGGAAAAGATTTATTTTCTGTATTTGCACTGACATCTACAGTCAGTAGGACTGTTCTTCATTTCCTTAGAACGAAATCCAGGGACTGTCTTACTTTAATACTCTACAAAGGAAAAGCTTATTTGTGTTTCCAGAATTAATGCTGAGGGAACCAACTAAATGGCCAATGTTGATGAACTTAGGTAGAGAGGAGGAAGTCCTAAGAAAACATCAATGAGTTTCTTTAGGTGAAAGTTATACCACTGAATCCAATCCCATTAAAACAAGTTGTGAAAAATGAAGTTTCCATGCTGTTAAAGCTGCTTTTATGTGGTGTTCAGGCTCTGCACGCTATGGACGTATTTGTGAGGCTTTATTCCCCAAATCAAGCATGTGCTAGGGTAAACCTCGCATCTCCTGGCTTCACTTCGGTTTCTTCCAAGAGAAACACCTGCCAACTCAATCTCTTCCTGAATAAGAGACACTGAAGCCTTTATGGGAGAAAAAATGAAAATTTTAATCAAGCCTGGTTTTATAAATACCTATAACTCATTGTGCAGCACTCACTGCAGAAAACTGACAGCAGGAAGTAGAAGGCTGACCTAGTTTGAGCCAGAACAAAGGTAGGATTTACTTTTTTAGTGGTTGTAAATTTTTCTTCTTTAGTAAGGGAGGAGGATTTAATGAACATTAGAGCTTAGGGAACCTGGAGGCTGATAACTTGAGTGTGGAGCCAGGCTTTCCTTTGTGTTCAGGCTTCTCCATGTAGCCCAGTCATCAAGCCTCAGCTACAACCTTCAAAACCCTTGTCTCTTGAGTGAAGTGTCCGACTCCCTTAACCTTTGACCCAAGCTGCGTTTGAACCTTCATCTTTAGGAAACAAGTTTTGAACATTAAGCCACTATAGACTTCAAAGACTCCATGATTTATATCTTTTTTTTTCCCCAAGAAAAGACATCAGGTCTCTTTTCTTTGAAAAGTATCTGAAATGGAAGCTGGTTGTACTAGCTGTAGCAGTAATGGTTGTAGATGAAGAATTGTAATGGTGCAAGGAATAAATTTATATAGGTCTTCACAAGTTTCCAGAGGCCCCTGCCATACTTATCCAAAGCCCAAATTTTACAAATATAAATATTTCTGAGTTTCATTCTATCTTACCTTCTTTTTCTGCTTCTGTTATACCCTTTGGATCACTTTGCCTATTTCTTAAGGGATATTCCTTTGCTCCTAAAATGAATATATCCAGCAGATAAACTAAATTACATCCTTTTAAAGGTCAAAACTTAGTCTAAAACTTATATCTAGCAGCCTTTTTAAAAACAGGCTCGATTTGTAGCCTCATTGCCTGTTTTAATGGACAGCCCTCTAGACTCCCCATTAAATTCATGAAGGATTTGCATTTAACTCTAAGCACATCCAGATGAGACTATGCCTCAAAGAGAACATCTGAAAGGCAAAGTAAGTCTGAGAGGATTAATACAGAATAAAACCCAGATTAAATCAAATAACTAAAGAAAAATTAGTAGAGGGACAAGAAAGGTTCAAATGTCCACAACACACTTACCTACCTCAGTATATTGAACAAGAGAAAAAAAGGAGCATAACTTGACAGATTTAAATCAGAGTCCAAAACTAATTTTGATTTATGCTTGTATATACTTATGGCTTATTCTCTTAAACAGGATTTACATTATCTTTATTTGTTCTGTCAGTTAAACTTGCCAGAGCAACAAAAACTGTGACAGTCTTATAAGGGGCTATTCTCTGCTATTGCTATTTTGTGGGTCTCATATATATTTGTTTATATAATGCTCTTTTTTAATTACAAATTGTTAAAACTACTAATCCTTTGTAGTACTAATAGAGAACATTGTTAGATATTATTATAGGCCATATCCAAAGTCACCAACCCTAAAATGGATTTTTTAAATTAGTAAAACATTAATTTACTAAGTTAAATTCTGTTTTATTGTCAAATCTTGTTTTCCAGAATGTATGTCTAGTGCTGACATGAGCAAATAAACAAATTAAAACAAGAAAATCTTGTGCTTAACTAATATTTAAGAAATGAATTCTTTGTGAGCTTTGAATCTAGCAAAAAGGTTTAGTTTCGATGACATAGGTTGGGGGAGGAGGGGAAGAAAAGGGCAAAAACATTTATCTGATACCTACTATGTGCCAGGTTTTCTGCTAAGTACAATTCATTATTTTCACAATCTAGTGAAATAATTATTATCCCCATTTTATAGTTGAGGAAACTGGAACAACTACAAATTAACTTACTTGTCTAAGGTCACAAAGCTAGTAAATATCTGAGACCAAATTTGAACTCAGGTTTTCCTGGCTCTGCTTTATCAGATGCTTCAGAAAATAAAATGCAAATAGAAGGCAATTATTAAATATTTTATTGATTTTAATTGAATCGATTACAAACCAGTACATTTAAGTATTTGTCAGATTCTAATTTCTATTGTATTTTGTGTGTGTGTGTGTGTGTGTGTGTATGTGTGTGTGTGTGTGTTTAACTATCCCTCTGCATTAAAAGTTCCATAAAGGCAAAGACCAAGTTATTTATATTATATATATACACATATATAATATAATGTATATATTGTATATATAATATGATGTAATATTATATAATATATATGTTATTTTGCCCAATATAGAGCACAGTAAATCCTTTTTTTCAATATTCACCTTTGCAAAACCTTGTGTTCTATATTTTTCTCCTTCTCTTCCTCTTCTCCCTCCCCTAGACAGCAAGCAATCCTATACAGATTATACAGTTGTATAGTACAGATATACAATTCTTCTATAAATATTTCCATAATTATCATGCTGCACAAGAAAAATCAGATCAAAAAAAGAAAAAAGAGGGAAAAAAAGCAAGCAAACAACAACAAAAAAGGTGAAAATACTATGTTGTAATCCACATTCAGTCCCCACAATCTTCTCTCTAGATGCAGATGGCTCTCTCCATCACAAGTCTATTAAAATTGCCCTGAATCATCTCATTGTTGAAAAGAGCTTAGTTCATCATAATCGATCATCACATGGTCTTGTTATTTCTGGATACAATGTTCTCTTGGATCTACTCAATTCACTTAGCATCAGTTCATGTAAGTCTCTCTAGGCTTTTCTGAAATGATCCTGTGGATTGTTTCTTACAGAACAATAATATTCCATAACATGTATATACCATAAGCTATTCAGCCATTCTTCAGCTGATGGGCATCCACTCAGTTTTCAGTTCTTTGTCACTACAAAAAGGGCTACTACAAACATTTTTGCACATGTGGGTCCTTTTTCTTTTTTTAATGATCTTTTTGGGATACAGACCCAATAGAGACACTGATGGATCAAATGATATATGCAGTTTGACAGCCCTTTGGGCATAATTCCAAATTGTTCTCCAGAATGGTTGGATTAGTTCACAACTTCACCAATGACATATTAGTGTCCAGTTTTCCCACATTCCCTCCAACATTTATCATTATCTTTTCCTGTCATCTTATCCAATATAAGAGGTATCAGTTGGCACCTCAGAATTGTCTTAATTTATATTTCTCTGATCAATAGTGATTTAGAGCATTTTTTCATATGACTAGAAATGGCTTTAAATTCTTCATCTGAAAATTGTCTGTTCACATCTTTTGACCATTTATCATTTGGAGAAGGCTTATCTTCTTATAAATATGAGTCAATTCTCTATATATTTTAGAAATGAAGCTTTTATCAGAATCTTGGATGTAAACTTTCCCCTTGGATATAAATTTTTCCCCCAGTTTTCTGCTTACCTTCTAATCTTGGCTGCATTGCTTTTGTTTTAAATTTAATATAATCAAACTTACCCATTTTGCATTTCATAATATTCTCTAGTTCTTCTTTGGTCATAAATTCCTTCCTTTTCCACAGATCTGAGAGGTAGACTATTTCTTGTTCTCTTAATTTGCTTGTAGTATTATCTTTATGTCTAAATCATGGACTCATTCCAATCATATCTTGGTATATGATATGAGGTATTGATCAATGTTTAGTTTCTGCTATATTATTTTCCAATTTTCCTAGCAATTTTTGTCAAACAGTAAGTCCTAGAATGTGAAATCTTTGCATTTATCAAACACTAGATGACTATATCATGACTATTGGGTCTTGTGAACCTAATCTATTTCACTGATCCCCCCACTCTATTTTTTTAGTCAGTATCAAATGGTTTTGATGAACATTATTTTATAATATAGTTTCAGATCTGGTATAGGTAGGCCACTTTTGTATGCATTTTTTTATTAATTCCCTTGAAATTCTGGACCTTTTGTTCTTCCAGATGAATTCTGATATTATTTTTTCCTAGCTCTACAAAGTAATTTCTTGGCAATTTGATTATTATGGAACTGAATAAATAGATTAATTCTGGTAGAGCTGTGATTTTCATTATATTAGCACCTGATATTCCTCCAAATGTTTACGCCTATCTTTATTTGTGTAAAATGTGTTTTGTAATTGTGTTCATATAGCTGTCTTTGCAGTAGACTCCCATATGTTTTATATTAAATGGAATTTCTCTTTCTATCTCTTGCTGCTGGACTTTGTTGGTAACAAATAGAAATGCCAATGATTTATGTGGATTTATCCTGCAACTTTGCTAAAGATGTTAATTGTTTTTAGTTGATTCTTTAGTACTAGAGAATACTAAATCATATCATCATTATATCATATGTCCAGAAAAAGAATTCTGGGAGATGACTAAAAACCATTACATTGAATTCCCAATCCCTATATTTATGCACACCTGCATTTTTTATTTCCTTCACAAGCTAATTGTACAATATTTCAGAGTCTGATTCTTTTTGTACAGCAAAATAACGTTTTGGTCACATATACTTATTGTGTATCTAATTTATATTTTAATATATTTAACATCTACTGGTCATCCTGCCATCTAGGGGAGGGGGTGGGGGGGTAAGAGGTAAAAAATTGGAACAAGAGGTTTGGCCATTGTTAATGCTGTAAAGTTACCCATGCATATATCCTGTAAATAAAAGGCTATTAAATAAAAAAAATATGATGCTTTCTGATAGATTTAGATAGAAGTTACTTATCATTTTAAGTAAAACTCCATTTATTCCTATGGAACATAATAAATACTCAATAAATACTTAACTTGAAAGTAAATTTTCCACAAATTCTAGAAGCTTAGTCATTTTCCCTCCATAATCTGTCTTGACTGCCATCACATTAGTGCTAGATAAGTGCTAAATTGGAACAAAATTCTTTCCAAATTCTGGCTTTTCCTTTGTAAATGTCTAGATTGAGAAACATTATTGTTTAAATTAATAATTTTTGTAGAATATGTGGTTTATAACATCTTTCATTACTTATTATTTGGGAGGAAAACACCCCATCAGGTAGAAAAGAACCCAACTTTTTCATCTAGGAACAAGTTTGAAGTTCTACTAAGAATGCTATTCTTCGTACTTATAAATTATAAGTATCTTTATATAAATTAATATTTACATTAAAATATATAAATTAGTATCTTTATATCTGGTCATTCAGTAAGCTTTAAGCATTGATAATTTATAAAAAGATCCTTGTTCTTCCTCTATATACAAATGGAAAAAGCATCCCAGTGAATCATTCAGAGACTTAAGGGTCCCAACTCAAATAAAATGCCTATAGAATGCTCAATATAGTCTTATACGCTCATACTTTCTATATGTGCACCAAAACTTGGAGGGATTATGTCACACACATAGCAAACTGCAAATCCAGGGACATAGATGTGAGGAAAAATGAAAAGAGATTGCTGATAGGCTCTCATTCTCCCACCTATTCTTTAGGATGCAAGTATCTCATGTACAAGGAGGGTAATCACCATTATTCTATAAGAGTAAACATTTTCATTGTGACAATGGTATTTTCAAAGGGAGCAGTACTTTCTGAACCAATCATCTACCTTTCTAGTCATGTCTACATAATATGCATAAAAACAACTAAAAACATGGAACCTCATTTTATAGCCTAAAACCTCACAAAAATAAATTCTCTAGATCTATTTTTCCCCTTCCAAAGAACTACAAGGTTCCTCCTAGGTTTACTACCAACAATAGTAAATTAAAAAGTGCTCTAACTTATTATTCATTAGAGAAATGCAAATTTCAAAAATCCAAATTCCAATGCAAACTAAAACCACCTTGACATTGGCTAACATGTTTAAAAAGATAGTGATAAATGTTGGAGAGAATGTCAAAATTCATTATTGGTGGAATTGTGAACTGATCCAACCATTCTAGAGAGCAATCTGGAGTCACATCCAAAGAGTTTTTAAAGTACTTATAACTTTTGACCTAGTAATACTACCACTTGGTCTATTTCAAAGAAAATGTTCTAAATTTTAAATTCTAAATTTTTTACATGTTCTAAAATTTAGCAGCTCTTTTTTGTGGTGGCAAAGAACTAGAAACTGCAGAATGTCCATCAATTGGGGTAATATAAATTACTTATAATAAGGAATTAAAATGAGAAAATTATCAAAAATAAATACTGATTGATTCAATCTTTGCATTTATCAAGGAATTAATCTTGAATCAAAAATATGTTCTGAAGGAAAATAGGCATTCCATTAGACCTCAGAAACACCAATTCTTCAATAGATCTGCTTTTTGTGTGTTATATATTCATATATTATTTTATATAATTTATGTGTGTGTGTGTACACACATTATATTTCTCTGGGTCAACCAAATCTTGAAAATAACCTCTTTATCTTTTTAAAGGGAAAAACCATTCCAGCCCATGTAAAATGTGATTTAAAAAAAAAATGAAATGCCTATTACTCATTATAGTGTGTTTTTATTTATTAATTTATTATTTTGATAGCTGCCATTTTATAATGCAATTTTAAGTTTTGTATGGCTAGGCCACCTATTTTGTGTTTTTTTCCTCTATATTCTAGATTTTTTGTTCTTCCAAAAGAATTTTGTTATTATTTTTTCTAATCCTATAAAATAATTTTGGGACAGTTTGATATGGCACCAAAGAAGCAGATTATTGTAGGTAGAATTGTCATTTTTTATTATATTAGCTCAGCCTACCTGTGAGCAATTGATGTTTTCCCGGTTGTCCAGATATGACTTTATTTGTGTGAAAAGTGTTTTATAATTGTGTTTATACAGTTCCTGAGTTTATTTTGGCAGGGAGATTCCCAAATACTTTATATTGTCTACAGTTATTTTTAAATGTGATTTCTCTTTCTATCTCCTGACAATGGGTTTTGCTGGTAATATATAGAAATGCCAGTGATCTGTGTGAGTTTATTTTTATCCTGCAACTTTGCTAAAGTTGTTAATTTTTTTTTCAAATAGATTTTTAGTTGATTCTTTAGGATTCTCTAAATGTATTATTATATCATCTGTGAAGAATGGTAGTTTTATTTATGCATTGCCTACTTTAATTCCTTCAATTTATTTTTCTTCTCTTATTGCTGAAGCTAACATTTTTTTGTGTGTTGCTGACTGCTGCTTTATTTTATTTAATTAAAACCTTTTATTTTAAAAAAAATATATGCATGCCTCTCTGAAATCATCATGCTGATCATTTCTTATAGAATAATAATAATACAAAACATTCATATACCAAAACTTATTCAAGCCATTCTCCAACTGATGGGTATGCACTCAGTTTTCAGTTTCTTGTCACTACAGAAAAGGTTGCCACAAACATTTTCCCCCCTGAGGTAATTGGGGTTAAGTGACTTGCCCAGGATCACACAGTTAGTAAATGTTAAGTGTCTGAGAGGACATTTGAACTCAGGTCCTCCTGATTTCAGAGCTGGTGCTTCATCCACTATACCAACTACCTTGGCAGGTAGACTCCCAAATATTTTATATTATCTACAGTTATTTTAAATGGAATTTCTCTTTGTATCCCTTTCTGCTGGACTTTATTGATAATATATAAAAATGCTGATGATTGTGTGGATTTATTTTGCATCCTGCAACTTTGCTAAAGTTGTGAATTGTTTCTAGTAGTTTTTAGTTGATTATCCAGGATTCTTTAAGTATAACATCATATCATCTGCAAAGAGGGATAATTTGGTTTCCTCATTACCCACTCTAATTCCTTTTATCTCTTTTTCTTCTCTTACTGCTGAAGCTAACATTTCTAATACAATATTGAATAGTAATGAGCAACCTTGTTTCAAACTTGATCTTACTGGGAAAGGTTCTAGTTTATCCCCATTAAATCTGATGCTTGCTGATGACTTTAAATAAATGTTATTGATCATTTTAAGGAAAATTCCATTTATCCCTATATTGTCCAGTATTTTTAATAGGAAAAATTGTTGGATTCTTATCAAATGCTTTTTCTGCATCTATTGAGATAACCCTATGATTTTTGTTAGTTTTATTATTGATATCATAAATTATGCTAATAGTTTTCCTAATATTGAACCAGCCCTTCATTCCTTGTATAAATCCTACTGGGTCATGATATATTATCCTAAGGATACTTAGCTGTAATCTCTTTGCAAATATTTTATTTTTTATTGTTAATATATTATTTTTTTATTAAAACTTTTTATTTACAAAGCATATACATGGGTAATTTTTCCAATAATTACCCTTGTATAACCTTTTGTTCCAAATTTTCTCCTTCTTCCCCCCACCTCCTCCCCTAGTTGTCAGGCAGTCCAATACATGTTAAATATGTTGAAATCCATGTTATATCCAATGTATGTATACATATTTATACAATTATCTTGTTGCACAAGAAAAATCAGATCAAGAAGGAAGAAAAAGGAAAACTGGGAAAGAAAACAAAATGCAAGCAAATAACAACAAAGAGAGTGAGAATGCTGTTTGTTCCACACTCTGTTCCCATGGTTCTCTCTCTGGGTGTTGATGGCTCTCTTCATCACTGAACAAGTGGAATTGGCTTGAATCATCTCAGTGTTGAAGAGAGCCATGTCCATCAGAACTGATCATGGTATAGTCTTGTTGTTGCCATGTATAATGATCTCCTGACTCTGCTCATTTCACTTAGCATCAGTTCATATAGGTCTCTCTAAGCCTCTCTGAAATCATCCTGCTAGTCATTTCACAGAACAATAGTATTACATAGCATTCATATATGATAATTTATTCATCCATTCCCCAATTGATGGGCATCCACTCAGTTTTCAGTTTCTTGTCACTACAAAAAGGGATGCCACAAACATTTTTACACATGTGGGTCCCTTTCCCTCCTTTAAGATCTCTTTGGGATATAATGCCAGTAGGAACACTGCTGGATCAAAGGGTATGCATAGTTTGATAACTTTTTGAGCATAGTTCCAAACTGCTCTCCAGAATGATTGGATCTGTTCACAGTTCCACCAACAATGTATCAGTGTCCCAGTTTTCTCACATCCCCTCCAACATTCGTCATTATCAATTCCTGTCATCTTAGCCAATCTGATAATGTAGTGGTATCTCAGAGTTTTCTTAATTTGCATTCTCTGATCAATAGTGATTTGGAGCACCTTTTAATGTGGCTACAAATAGTTTCAACTTCTTCATCTGAAAATTGTCTATTCATATTCTTTTACTATTTTTCAACTGGAGAATGACTTGAACTATTATAAATTTGAGTCAATTCTCTATATATTTTAAAAATGAGACCTTTATCAGATCTTTTGGACATAAGAATGTTTTCCCAGTTTATTGCTTCCTTTCTAATCTTGTCTGCATTAATTTTGTTTGTGCAAAAACTTTTTAATTTAATTTAATCAAAATATCTATTTTGTGATCAATAATGATCTCTAGTTCTTCTTTGGTCACAAATTCCTTCCTCCTCCACAAATCTGAGAGGTAAACTATCTTATGTTCTTCTAATTTATTTATAATATCATTCTTTATGTCTAGATCATGAACCCATTTCGACCTTATCTTGGTATATGGTGGTAGGTGTGGGCCTACTTTCTGCCATACTAGTTTGCAATTTTCCCAGCAGTTTTTGTCAAATAGTGAATTCTTATCCCATAAGTTGGGGCCTTTGGGTTTGTCAAATATAGATTGTTATAGTCATTGGCTATTTTGTTTTGTGAATCTAAACTATTCCACTGATCAACTTTTCTATTTCTTTTTTTTAATTGAAGTTTTTTCTTTTCTTTTCTTTTCTTTTTATTATAGCTTTTTATTTACAAGATATGTGCATGGGTAATTTTTCAGCACTGACCCTTGCAAAACCTTCTGTTCCAACTTTTCCTCTCCTTCCTCTCACTCCCTCCCCTAGATGGCAGGTAGACCCATATATGTTAAATATGTTAAAGTATATATTAAATACAATATATGTATACATATCCATATAGTTATTTTGCTGCACAAGACAAATCAGACTTAGACATAAGGTAAAAATAACCTGAGAAGGAAATAAAAAATGCAAGGAGACAAAAACAGAGGGAGTTGAAATGCTATGTTGTGGTTCATACTCATTTCCCGTAGATCTTTCACTGGATATAGCTGGTTCTCTTCATTACTGAACAAATGGAGCTGATTTGGCTCATCTCATTGCTGAAGAGAGCCATGTCCATCAGAATTGATCATCGTATAGTATTGTTGTTGAAGTATATAATGATCTCCTAGTTCTGTTCATTTCATTCAGCATCAGTTCATGTAAGTCTCTCCAGGCCTTTCTGAAATCATCCTGCTAGTCATTTCTTACAGAACAATAATATTCCATAACATTCATATACCACAACTTATTCAGCCATTCTCCAATTGATGGGCATCCATTCAATTTCCAGTTTCTAACCACTATAAAAAGGGCTGCCACATTTTTACACATACAGGTCGCTTTCCCTTCCTTAAGATCTCTTTGGGATATAATCCCAGTAGTAACACTGCTGGATCAAAGGGTATGTACAGTTTGATAACTTTTTGAGCTCTCCAGAATGGTTGGATTCATTCACAATTCCACCAACAATGCATCAGTTTTCCCACATCCCCTCCAATATTCAGCATTATCTTTTCCTGTCATCCTAGCAAATCTGACAAGTGTGTAGTGGTATCTCAGACTTGTCTTAATTTGCATTTCTTTGATTAATAATGATTTGGAGCATCTTTTCATATGGCTAGAAATAGTTTCTATTTCTTCATCCAAAAATTGTCTGTTCATATTCTTTGACCATTTATCAACAGGAGAATGGCTTGATTTCTTTTAGAGGCAGTTCTCTATATATTTTGGAAATGAGGCCTTCATCAGAACTTTTGACTGTAAAAATGTTTCCCCAGTTTATTGCTTCCCTTCTAATCTTTTCTGCATTAGTTCTGTTTGTACAAAAGCTTTTTAATTGGATATAATCAAAAGTTTCTATTTTGTGATCAGTAATGATCTCTAATTCTTCTTTGGTCACAAATTCCTTTCTCCTCTACAGGTCTGAGAGGAGACCTATCCTACTTCTTCTAATTTATTTATAATCTTGTTCTTTATGCCTAGATCATGAACCCATTTTGACCTTATCTTGGTGTACAGTGTTAAGTGTGGGTGAATGCCTAGTTTCTGCTATACTAATTTCAAATTTTCCTAGCAATTTTTGTCAAACAGTGAATTCTTATCCCAAAAGCTGGGGTCTTTGGGTTTGTCAAACACTAGATTATTAAAGTTATTGACTATGTTGTCCTTTGAACCTAACCTATTTCACTGATCACTAAACTATTTCTTAGCTCATACTAAATGGTTTTGGTGACTGCTGCTTTACAATATAGTTTCAGATCTGGTACAGCTAAGCCATCTTCATTTGCTTTTCTTTTTATTAATTCCCTTGATGTTCTTCCAGGAGTCCTCAAATTTTTTAAATAGGTGGTCAGTTCACTGTCCCTCAGACTGTTGGAGGGCCGGACTATACTAATAACAAAAACTTTGTTTTGTGGACCTTTAAATAAAGAAACTTTATAGCCCTGGGTGAGGGGGATAATCGTCCTCAGCTGCCATATCTGGCCCACAGGCCGTAGTTTGAGGACCCCTGTTCTTGACCTTTTGTTCTTCCAGATAAATTTTGTTGTTTTTTTTTCTAGGTCAGTAAAATAGTGTCTTGGAAGTTTGGTTGGTATAGCACTAAATAAATAGACTAGTTTAGGGATTACTGTCATCTTTATTATATTTGCTCGACTTATCTATCCACAAGCACTTGATATTTTATCAGTTGCTTAGATCTGACTTTATTTGTGTGCTTGTAGTTTGCTTATATAGTTCCTTACTTTCCCTTGGCAGAGAAATTCCCAAATATTTTATATTATCAACTGTTATTTTAAATGGAATTTCTCTTTGTTTCTCTTGCTGTTGGATTTTGTTAGTGATGTGGATGCTGATGTGGATTTATTTTGTATCCTGCAACTTTGCTAAAGTTCTGGATTATTTCTAATAGCTTTTTTTAGTAGAATCTCTGGGATTCTCTAAGTAATATCATCATATCATCTCCAAAGAGTGATAATTTGCTTTCCTCATTATCTACTCTAATTCCTTTAATCTCTTTCTCAACTCTTATTGTTGAAGCTAGCATTTCTAATACAATATTGAATAACAATGGTGATAGTGGGCACCCCTGATCTTGTTGGGAATGGTTCTAATTTATCTCCATTACATATGATGTTTGCTGATGGTTTTAAATAGATGCTACTGACTATTTTAAGGAAAAGTCCATTTATTGCTATGCTCTCTAGTGTTTTTAATAGGAATGGGTGTTGGATTTTATCAAATGCTTTTCTGCATCTATTGAGATAATCATATGGTTTTTGTTAATTTGGTTATTGATATAGTCAATTATGCTAATAGTTTTTCTAATATTGAACCAGCCCTGTATTCCTAATATAAATTCTACTTGGTAGTGGTGTATTATTCTTATTGTATCATGATCTGAAAAAGATGCATTTACTATTTCTGCCTTTTTATATTTGATTTTGAAGGTTTTATATATATTAATATATGATCCATTTTTGTGTAGGTTCCATGAATCACCAAGAAAAAAGTATACTCCTTTCTGTTTCCATTTAATTTTCTCCAAAGATCTATCATATCTAACTTTTTAAAAATTCTATTTACCTCCTTATTTATTTTGTGGTTTGATTTATCTAGTTCTATCAGAGCAAGGTTGAGATCCTCCACTAGTATAGTTTTGCTATTTATTTCTTGTTGCAGCTCTCTGAACTTCTTTTTAAGAATGTAGATGCTATACTAGTTGGTGCATTTAGTTTAGTATTGAAATTACTTCATTATATATGCTACACTTTAGCAAGATATAGTTTCCTTCTTTATCTCTTTTACTTTTGCTTGATCTGAGATCAGGATTTCTATCCCTGCCATTTTTTCCCCTTCACCTGAAGCATAATAGATTCCGCTTCATCCTTTTACTTTTACTCTGTATGTATCACTCTACTCTAAATGTGTTTCTTATAAACAGCAAATTGTAGGATTCTGGCTTTTAATCCAGTCTGCTATCCACTTCTATTTTATGGGAGAGTTTATCCATTCACATTCAGCTAAAATATCTAATTCTGTATTTCCCATTTTTATTCTTCCCAAGTAATACTTTTCTCTTTCCTTTCCCCCTTTCCCTCCTCTCCAATATTTTGTTTCTGACTACCACCTCTCCCAAACAGCCTTCACCCTTAAAGCCCCTCTCCCTTTCTTAAACCTTTCCCCTACTACTTCTGTTTTCCATTCTATTAGCCTTCCCCTTTCCTTTCCCATTTTCCCTTCTACTTCCCTATAGGGTGCAATAAGTTTCTCTGTGAAGCCAAATATGTCTGATATTATCTCTTTAAGGCAAATCTGATGAGAGTAAGATTAACACAAGGTTTATCCCCTCTCCCTTCTTTCCCTAAATTATAATGTCTTCTTTGCCTTTTCATGAGATTTAATTTACCTTATTTTACCTCCATTTTCTTCTTCTTTTTCCTATACAATCCTCTTTCCATTTCTAGTTTCTTTTTTATATCATTACAGTAAAATTAAATTATAGCTGCACTCTCTAAGAATACCCATAACAGAGATATAGTTCTCAAAAGTTCTTCCATTTTTACCTTTTTATGCTTCTCTTGAGTTCTGTGTTTGGAGATTAAATTTTCTCTTCAGCTCTTGTCTTTTTATAAAAAAATGAATGAAATTAATCTATATCATTGAATATCCATCTTCTTCCCTGAATGATAATGCTGTTTTGCAGGGTTGTTGATTCTTGGTTGCAATCCAAGTTCCTTTGCCTTTTGGAATATCAGATTCCAGGCCCTTTGATCTTTTAAGATGGAAGCTGCTAGGTCCTAGGTAATCCTGATTGTGACTCCTCAATATTTTAATCGTTTCTTTCTGGCTGCTTGAAATATTTTCTCCTTGATCCAATAATTCTGAAATTTAGCTATGATATTCCTTGGAGTTTTTATTTTGGGATCTATTTTACCCTTTGGTTCCTTGATGATTTCCTGAAAGATGATCTTTTTCTTTTTCTTATCATGGTTTTCAAGAAGTCCAATAATTCTTAGATTGTGTCTCCTAGATGTATTTTCCAGGTCAGTTGTCTTTCTAATGAGGTACTTTACATTTTCTCATATTTTTTTCTTTTTGGTTTTGCTTGACTGATTCTTGATGTCTCATTGAATCATTCCTTTCCATTTGTTCAGTTCTAATTTTTAATGAATTATTTTCTTCAGTTACCTTTTTTAAAACTCCTTTTGTATTTGGCTGATTGAATTTTTAAGTGTAAGCACCTAGAAATATAAAATTTCCAACAAAATTGCTTTTCATCCCATAGATTTTGATATATTGTCTCATTATTGTCATTCTCTTGGATGAAATTATTGATTATTTCTATAATCTGTTGCTTTACTCACTCATTCTTTAGAATTAGATTATTTAGCTTCCAATTAATTTTGGTCTATTTTTCCATGGGCCTTTATTTTATGTAATTTTTATTGCATTATGATCCGGAAAGAGTGCATTTACTATTTCTGCCTTTTTGCATTTTATTGCAAGGTTTGTATACTCTAACAGAGGTCCTCAAACTATGCCCCACAGGCCAGATGCAGCAGCTGAGGACATTTATCCCCCTCACTCAGGGCTATGAAGTTTCTTTATTTAAAGGCCCACAAAACAAAGTTTTTGTTTTTACTATAGTCCAGCCCTCCAACAGTCTGAGGGACAGTGAACTGACCCCCTATTTAAAAAGTTTGAGGACCCCTGCAGGGTATAATACATGGTCAACTTTTGAGTAGGTACCACGTATAAGTATATTCCTTACTATCCCCTCTCAATTTTTGCCAGAGGTCTATCATACCTAACTTCTAAAATTCTAAAATTTTCCTCCTTAACTTCCTTCTTGTTTGTTTTGTTTATTTTAATCTATTTAGTTCTGAGAGGGAAGTTGAGATGCTATTTCTTCCCATAACACCCTTAACTTTTCCTCTAAAAATTTGGATTCTATACTACTTCATGCATATATGTTTAGTATTAATAACACTTCATGATCTATGGTACCCTTTAGCAAGATACAATTTCCTTTCTTATCTCTTTTAATTAGGTCTATTTTTGCTTTTGTTTTGACTAAGATTAAGATCATTACTCCCACTTTTTTTTTTAATTTCAGCTAAAGCCCAATATATTATGCTCCAGACTTTTACTTTTACTTTCTGTGTATCTATTTAAAATGTATTTCTTGGAAACAACATATTCTGGCTTTTAGTCCACTCTATCATTTGCTTCTATTTTATGGGAGAGTTCATCCCATTCATATTCACAATTATGATTATTAAATCTATATTTCCCTCCATTCTATTTCCCCCATGTAAACTTTTCTCTTTCTCCTTTCATCTTTTTCCTTCTCACCAGTGTTTTGCTTCTGACCCCATCTCCCTCAAATTGCCTTTCTTTCTATCAGCACCCCCTCCTTTATTATTCCTTTTCCCTTCTATTTCTTCCCTCTCTATCAGCCTTTCCTCTTCTTCCCTTTTCTTTCCCCTTTCACACTCCTACTAATTTCTATACCCAACTAAATATATATGCTATTCTCTCTTTGAGCCAAATTCAATTAGATTGATGTTCAAATAATGCTCATCCCCCTTCCTTCTTTCCCTCCACTTTTGTGTCTTTTCATGTAATGTAATTTCCACCATTTTATCTCCCCTTTCCTCTTCTTCCAATACAATGCTTTTTCCACCCTTTAATTTCTTTTTAATATCATCACATTAAAATCAACATATATATACATCTTTTGTCTATGAATACCCCTTCTAACTGCTCTAACAAAGATACAGTTCTCAAGAGTTACAAGTATCATTTTTCTACATAGGAACATAAACAGGTTAACCTTTAAATAACATTTCTTTTCTTTCCTGTTTACTTTTCATGTTTTTCTTGAGTCTTGTATTTGAGGATGAAATTTTCTGTTCAGCGCTGGTCTTTTTATCAGAAATGATTGAAAATGCTCAATTTTATTGAATGTTTCCCCTGAAAGAAAATGTTTGGTTTTTCTGGGCAATTGATTCTTGGTTCTAATGCAAACTCCTTTGTTTTCTGGAATATCATAGCCCAGGCCTTCTGATTCTTTAATGTGGAACCTGCTAAATTTTGGGTAATCCTGATTTCATCTTCTCCATATTTGAATTTTTCTTTCTAGATACTTGTAGTATTTTCTCTTTGATCTGATAATTCTGGAATTTAGCTACAATATTCTCTAGAGTTTCATTTTAGGGTCTTTTTCAGAAAGTGATCAGCAGATTCTTTCAAAGACTATTTTATCCTCTAGTTCCAGGAGATCAGGGCAATTTCCCTTGGTTTCTTGAAAGATGTTTTCCAGGCCTTTTTTTTTTAAATCATAGCCTTCAGGTAGGCCAATAATGCTAAAATTATCCCTTCTGGATCTATTTTCTAGGTCAATTTTTTTTTTTTTAAATTTTGTTTAAACTGATTCTTGGAGTCTATTGAATCATTTGCTTCAATTTGTGCAATTTTAATTTTTTTGTGAATTATTTTCTTTAGGTATATTTTTTACCTCTTTTTCTATTTGGTGAATTCTACTTTTAAGGGTATTCTTTTGTTCAGTAGATTTTTTTAATCCCAATTTGCCAAATCTATTTTTTAAGAAGCTGATTTCTTCAGTATATATTTTTTCCATTTCATCAAATCTATTTTTAAGGATCTGTTTGCTTCAATATATTTTCTGCTTCCTTTTCCAAACTGTTGACTTTGCCCCCCCCCCATAATTCTCCTGCATATCTCTCATTTCTGTTCCACATTTTTTTCTACTTCTATTACTTGATGTAATTTTTTTTTTTTTTTGAGATCTTCCAATAGAAACTTTTGAGCTTGAGACCAACTTATCCTTTGAGGATTCACATGTAAGCATTTTGCCACTATTGTCCTCTTCTGAGTTTGTGTTCTGATCTTCTCTGTTACCATAGTAGCTTTTTATAATAGAATTATTTTTGCTTTTTTGCTCATTTTTTAAAAGTTGATCCCAGGGCATAGGGAATCCTGTGCCAAGCTTCTTTTGCAGGAGGACAGGGCCCTCTCACCTGCTTAATGCGCTGAGGCTGAAAAGCTGACAGTTTTTCCACTGCTCTGGGTTGGCCTGATCTAATGTGCAGGGGTTTGAAGACTCACAATTTGCCTTCTACACTGGAGCTTATATTATGCTAGAGAAACAAAATACATATGCAGGTAACTAAATACAAAAGTAGGGGGATAATAATGAGTAAAGAAATAACCTACAATGAGGAAGACCTAGATTCAAGTCTAATCTCTTACATATATTTGCCATAGCATCCTGGGTTAGTCACAACTTCTCAGTTCACTAGGTGACCCTAAAATAAATTGGGAGAATTGATGCATTAATAGAGGGACCCTACTTAGTAGTCAGTCTCTATACTACTGACACTTCAATTGTGAGGTGGGAAGTGGGGTGGAGAAGGCAAACAGGAGAAAGGCCTAAAAACTGGCAAGATCTAGATAAACTTCCTGAAGGGAGTGGTCTCTGAATTGTGCTTTGAAGGAAAGCAATAAGTCTAAAAATACAGACGCAAGGAAGAATTTGTAAAAGATAGACACAAGAGATAAAATATGTGAGAAACAACTCTATGCCAATTTCACTGTAACAGAGAATATGTGAAGGAGAATAAAAGGAAATAAGACACAAATATATGAGAGAATAATATGAAATAAGACATGAATTATAGGTGAGAGACACCATAAAGTAGTTTAAATGCTAGGCTAAGAATTTTGAATTTTATTCTATGGGCAATAGGAAACTGTTGAGATTTTTTTTTTTAATTTAGTAGGAAAGAAGCATTTTCAAATACCTCTTTGTTTTAGTATAATTAATTTGGCAGCTATGTGAAGGATGGATTGGAGGGGAAAAAGTCTGAAAATGGGGAGACAAATTAAGAGGCTTTTGTAAATAGTACAGTAACTTGATGAGTTCCCTAGTTAAGATAGAGGCTAGGTGAGTGAAGAGAGTAAAGATTTAAAATAGCTCCAGACAGTATAAAATATTTAGGAATCTACTTGTCAAAATAAACAAAGGAACTACATGACATAATTACAAAATGCTTTTCACACAAATAAAAACAGAAAGAAGGAATGAAAAAGAAATGTTGTAGAAATAGTAGTATATGGGAAAACATGTGGAGTGGGAAAAGGTGAATAGTTATGACTGATTCTAAGGTTAGAATATGGATGACTGGGGCTAACAGTTTAAGGAAGATAAAATCTATAATTACATAAATACAGTAAAAAAAAAAAAAAAAAAAACATAGGGAAGCTCAAAGTAAGTGACTCAAGAGCTGTGAGGAGGGAGAGATTACTTCCAGAAGTGATAATGTTGAAGGTTTAATTGAAAAAGCAGCATCTCAACTAAACCATGAAGGAGAGGTAAGAGAGGTAGGATTCAGTAATGAGAAATGTACGTTAATAAGTCCATTCCAGTCACATTGAATGAAATAGACAAATGCTTTCTTGATTCTACCATCTCCATTAGAAATGATCAGGTTATTTCCTTCCCTCCCTTGTTAAACTTGGAAAAAGTCATCCATACTCAGTGTCTCACTAGCTAATCTCATTATCTCTAAGAAGACTGGTTTATTTGCACCAATGGTCCTTTGTGAAGGTTTTCTGGAGGCAGCCTTAGTTTCAGTTACAATCAATAATTACTCCAAAATTCAACCAGCTGGTAAAAAATGCAAACATTTATTTCTCCTTCCAAATTAGCCCGGTTAGTTGAGGCCTATCTCTCTTCCTGGCTCCAAGAGATCTTGCAGCTTTGTCCTTGGCTTCTGCCTCTGCTTTCTTCAGCCTCCAGCCAGCACCAAGTTGGAAGATGCAATGAATCTCTTGCCTCGAAGATAGGACTGGTAGGCTTTCTTCCAGAGTCTCCTGTCTCTGATTCCTGTTGATGTTCTGGAGAAATTCTCCCCTAGCTCTAAGAGCTTCCTCCATATATATCATCTCCCAAAGGTTAATTAACTCCTCCTTCTCGAGGCAGGGATTATGGGTTATCTCCCAGAGTGCTCTCTGGTCCTAAGAACTTCAAGGGAGATGTGAATTCAGACTAAACCATCCCTGAATTCTCCCAAACTTGTGAACTCCATTGAGTACTTAGATACTTATGAGCTCTCTAAAGGTGTGAACACAAGCATTGTTTACATCAGTTGTACTTAGTACCTAGTTTCAAGTTCTGGCCCAAAATATCTTCTTCTAAGATCAAATCAACTCCAATGGCTTAACAATTTGTAAAGATTCCAACAGTCCTTGGGTTTTTTTCTCAACTCTCCATATCTTAGGCAAGGGGGTGATGGTGGAAAGGATAAAAAAATGCTACTGAATATGACAGATCAAAGAGAAAGTATTACATTACATTAGGATGAAAGAAATTAAGTACTAAGAAATCATGTGCAGTATCTCAAAAAACTATCTTTCAATGAATACATGATAAGAAAGAGTTGAAATATTATGTACAAAAAAGAAAGAGAGAGAAAGAAAGAAAGAAAGAGGAAGGGAGGAAGGAAGGAAGGAAGGAAGGAAGGAAGGAAGGAAGGAAGGAAGGAAGGAAGAAAGAAAGAAAGAAAGAAAAAAAGAAAGAAAGAAAGAAAGAAAGAAAGAAAGAAAGAAAGAAAGAAAGAAAGAAAGAAAGAAGAAAGAAAGAAAGTTAAAGAAAAAAGCTTTTAATCAAGCATAACTTACCTTGGAGAAAAAGTATACTCATACAGGGGAGGATGGACCTTTAATAGAAAAAAAAAGATTTTCTAGCATTTCTCTTCAGAAAATCAGAAGCACAAATTCAGGAAGTGAGAGTTACACAGAAAGATAAACAGAAAGCAATTAGAAGGAGGCAAGATAATGATCAAGTGGTTATCTACTAGAAGAAGAAAAGAGATAGTTCTTCCTAAAACAATCCACTATTTTTCATGAACAAAAAGGAGAGAAGGAAAAAGACAAACCAGGAAAGATGAGAAGAGAAAAAGGGAAGAATTTAATATTTCTCATAGTTAAAAAACATAAGAAGAAAAGTGACAAGGAATTTGAAGTGGGAAGATTAAGTATCTCATGAACCTCCCTCATCTGGTTGAAAATACACAAAAATTCATATGCTTGAATGCTTCTATGTGCTCCTATGCATGCATACACATTTTGTGTGTGTGATATAAAAATATTAAAGTCACTGAATAGGTAACAAGAGTAAAGAAAATATTAAGAAAAAGGGGAGAATCATGGACAAAATAGTTACAACAACAAAACTTCAACCATGAATGGGCTGATCATAAAAAAGGGGGGATTAAAAGGAGAAAAAGAAAAGGTAAGAATCAAGGCCTTTGCTTACTAAAAAAAAAAAAAAAATCAGATTTCTATCAGACTACCTGATTACTAGATTATTACTAGTGTTGATCTTATTTAATTTATTTCCCTACCTTCTTTTTTCTTTGTTAAGAAGAAAAGTAGGGGAAAAGATAGAAAAATTATAATTAGATTCAGTGAAGGTAAAAACCCAATCAACAATAATACTTATGAATGTGAAAAGAATGCAGTCTCTCTCCAAATGGAAAAGGCTAGAAGATATTAAAAACAGAATTACATGATTTTTGTGAAAAATACATTTGAAACATAAAAATGCACATGTATGAATTAATGAATTTATATAAATATATGCCAGATAATATTCATAATTTATAAGATCTATATGTATTTATGTGTGTAAATATATATAATAGAGTCATTCATATGAGAATTATTTTTCCAAATAACCAGGGCTGTTAAATATGACATTAGACCTAAACTAGGGAAAGATGTAACAGAGAAAGAAAACTACGGCTCAATATCATTGATTAACATTGATGGGAAAATATTAGATAAAATATTAGCAAAGGAACCATAGTAAAATATTTAAAGTAATATTTATTCACTAAAGACCAGGAATACTGGTTTTCTTTATTATTAGGAAAACTATACCTATAGTAGACTATATTAATGGAAAAAAACAATAAAAATCAAACTATTTTAGCAATAGATTTCAAAAAATTCCCTTGACAAAAAACAACATTTAAATTAAAAATCCTAAAAAGCGTGGGAATAAGATGACATTTTTAAACGATAAAGTAAAAAGGACAGATAGAAATATAGTATTTATTTTGTGCTAAAAACTAAGGATAAAAATATAAGCAAGCCAACAATCCTCAAGGAACTTATATTCCAAAGAAGGAAAACAATACCTAGGTATGTGTGTGGAATTTAGAAAGGGAAGGAAGGTTGCCATTTGTAGGGTGTGTAAAAATATGTCAGATGAGGAGAGAAAATGGAGTGTGGAGGGAATCAAGGCAAAAGTTGATGCATGATTGGGAGTAATGAAAGGAGTGACCAATTTTTAAAAAAGATTCCCGGGGAAGATTCTCCTGTAAACAAAGTGGTAAGTAAGGAAGAAATGTAGTTAGGAGAAATTCCACATGAAAATTAGTTGGGGTACTTTCCAAAATAATGGTTGTAAAAGGAAAGAGAATATAATCTCCTGATAGAAGCATTAATTATAATGGAGAAATTAAGTGACTTTTTTATAAGATGAGAGGTAAGTTAAGAAACTCAATTTGACCATTTTTTATGTTAACTATTATAATGACATGATAAACTGAAGGAGAAACAGGCTAAGAAAAAACAAAATTATTGCTATTGAAAAATAATTATGGTTTACTTACAGAATGCTAGATAAACAGATAAAAGTAACTGCAACAATAACTAATAAAAGTGAGAGATATAAAACAAATGCACAAAATTATTTGCCTTTCTAGATATAGACACATAATATCATCAAAACCTGAGACAGAAAAATCAATTCCATTCAAAATAACTTCAAAATATTTAAAATATTTGGACCTGTAGCCAAAAAATCATATCCAGCAAAATTATATTATAATTAACAATAATATTATATATATATGATATATATAATATAATATGGTATATAATATATGTCATATATAATATGATATGTATATATTATATATATATTAAAACTATAATATTAAATGAGAAAAAAATGGATATTCAATGAACTTGCAAATTTTCAGGATTTTCTATCAACCAAACTAGAATTTATTAGCAAATTTTACAAATAAGAGCCAATATCAAAGATCAATTTCAAGGGATTCAACCTGGACAAATTATTTCTGGTTTTAATGGGAAATATATACCATGTGTTTAATTGTCATTAATAATAAAGTAGCACAAAAGAAAGATTGAGACAGAATTAAGGTAAAAAATAGTAATGTTATATAAATGAAATGCATGGGAAGAATAGATACAGAGGCATTGGAGACTTAGAAGTAGACTCATAGTTCTGAAAACCTACTCACATCATAAATAAAATAAATAGGAAAGACTATATATATGTATATATTTAAAGTAATATTTATTCACTAAAGACCCGGAGTACTGGTTTTCTTTATTATTAGGAAAACTATAACTATAATAGAATATATTAACGGAAAAAAAAACAATAAAAATCAAACTATTTTATCAATAGATCAAAAAAGTCCCTTGACAAAAAACAACATTTAAATTAAAAATCCTAAAAAGCATGGGAATAAGCTGACATTTTTAAACAATAAAGTAAAAAGGACAGATAGAAATATAGTAAAGAGTCAGCAGGGATAGGAAAGATGGATGTGTGTGTGTGTGTGTAGGTGGGGGTCTAGGTGTATATGTTTATGTGTGTGTGTGTGTCTGTGTGTGTGTCTGTGTCTGTGTCTGTGTATCTACATATGTATACATAAATATATCCTTTTTTAACTATAATCTGCTTGAGGTGGTGGTGGGAATGAAAGGGGGGAAAAGAATAAAATTTTAAAAGGTATACAATAGGGAGCAAAAGAACAATTTACAAGAAAATAAAGAAAAGATGAGAAATATGAATATGATTTCTTTTTTAAAGCTTTTTATTTTAAAAATATATGCATGGTTTTCAACATTCAACCTTGTAAATCTTTGTGTTCCAAATTTTTCTCCCTCCCTTCCTCCCAGTCCCTCCCTTAGATGGCAAGTAATGTAATATGTTAAATTTGTGCAATTCTTCTATATATATTTCTACAAATATCATGCTGCACATGAAAAATCAGATCAAAAAGAAAAAATTGAGAAAGAAAACAAAATGCAAGCAATACGCCACAAAAAAGTGAAAATACTATGTTGTGATCCACACTCAGTTCCCACACTCTTCTCTTTGGATGTAGATAGCTCTATCACAAGTCCATTGGAACTGGCCTAAATCACCTAGCTGTTGAAAAGAGCCATGTCTCATGAATATAATTTCTTCTACTAATACAGATGCTTTCTTGAACTGGTAATTTGTTATATATTTTGAATCCTTCCAGATGTTCTGCTAGGCACATGACAATGTTATCTTTTGTTTTGTTTTGTTTATTCCTTTTCTGTTTTTCTGGGGTTTTTTAACAAAATAATTTTTTTAAAAGAGAGTTGGGGAAAAGAGCATTGAACCCATGCCTAGCCTTCACTGGCAATGGGTGCTTTTTATAATTAAAAAAAAATAGTTGGGAGTCTATATTTAACATGCGTGATTACATCTAGAAAATTCTTATAGAAACAAAAAAAAAACATACAATTGGAGAAATATTGAGTATTGGGTTTGGATTATGCAAATGTAATAATATTGTGATATGATATAAGTGAATTTAGAGATTTAGTATCATATTTTTATTGTTAATTATTTGTTAAAGTATTTCTTTTTCTTATAAAAGCACTTAAATTTAAATTATTTCAAATGCACACAATTACTTCTTTTTTCTAATTATCCTTTTTGCTTGTTTTTTACTAATCAGTGCCAGTAATGATGAATGGATGGTATCGCTACAAAACAATAATTTCAGGGTTAGTTCCCTGCCTGTTAAATTTAATCTAAATTTTTTGTGATATTATTTTGTGTGCCAGTTTCAGAACTTATCAATTCTTTCCTCAAAGAAAAGAAGTTCATCATATAAAGGTTTCTGTGTAGTCTACAAATCTTTGCTCTCTCTCATTTATGTTCAGCTTGAACCAAGATTTAGCATGTTTCTCGTCATTCTCTCACTTTTTCCCACCTCTTCTTTTAAAAAATACAATTGAGAAAACACCAATAACTATTGAACTATATACCTACCTTTTCATCTCTGTAAATCTTTCTGAGAATAATTTACACACACTTTAAAAAGCATATTGGTTAGTCAGTGATTCAACTAGAATTTACAAAATGTCTACCATGTGTTAGCCACTGTGTAAGTGCTAGTGAAGGTATGACAAAGGAACAAAGAAGATTTTCATAAATATGTCACACAAAACCATATCTTCATAATCATACAATTGACTAAAAGCTAAAGAGAAAACAAAATCCCATTAACCTTATTCTTTTTCTATTATCAAAAGAATTTGGTTCAATAGAGTAAAATATTACCTTAAAGGCCCTCCTCCAACAAGTTATTATATGTGTCTATGTTAAAAATTATGAGTGATTTCTTGTAAAATGTAACAGAGATAATGTTGTTATATAAGTCTGTGATTATTAATATCAAGTGAGAAATCAAGCAAAAATATCTATGATTGTTAAAGTTTCTTACCTCTCTAATGAAGAATGTTCCATGCTGATTCCAAATAAAAAAGGATTTCCTATAGATTCATCAATCAACAAACATTTTTCAAACATGTATTGTGTGTCAGACACTGTAGTGCACTATAAATACAAAAGTGAAATAGTTCCTGTCCTCCCAGAGCTTGCATTTTAGTAGGAAAGGATATGAGCTGTTCTCAGATAAGTAAATACAGGATAGATAAGATTACCAAGAAACAAAAAGTGACAAAAAGGGGAGGTGGTGAATACTACAGCTGAAGAAATCAGGAAAGGCCTCTTGGAGGAAGTGGTACTGAGTTGGGCCTTGAATAAAGGGCACAAAAAAAAATAGAATTTTATTTACAGACAATATCAATAGTACAATCTGTATAGAGTATCTAGATAGAGCAGAGAGTGTGAAATGAGGAGTAATATGTAATTAGACCGGAAATATATGCCAGGACCATTTTGTGATGTGTTGTAAGGTCACACTGAGGAATTTATATTTTATCCTAAAGAATAAAATAAGCCATTGAAGCTTCTTGAGCAGAGGAGTGATATAGTTAGATTCAGGCATTGGGATATATTCATTTGATGGCCCTGTGGGAGAAGGATTCTTGAGTAGAGATAGTTGAGGCAAAGATTGAATTGGGAGACCATTCAAGTAGCTGAGTAGAAAGATAATGAGGGGCTGAATTAAGGTGGTAAGATCCTCTAAGATACTTTTGATTGCAGATTATATTATGCTGATTGTATCAAGCCTTAAAATACTATAGAGTCTCCTAAATCATACCATAATCACTTGAAAAATTTTAAGCTAACTATCCATGCAAAAATAAACCCAAGTGGATGAATATCTGTATTATTGGCTATACTATAAAGTTATATAAACACTAATAGAGCTGGACTATCTATCTATATAGATATCTATCTATCTATATATATTATATATAAGATATAATAGGTATATATTATATATATATGTATATATGAGATATATATATATATATATATATATATATATATATATATGTCTTGGGCAGATACTGTCAATGACTTAACTTGAATAGGGAGAAAGAGGGATTGCATTTAGGAAATGTTGCGTGTGTGTGTGTGTGTGTGTAAGACAGAGACAGAGACAGACAGACAGACAGATAACAGAGACAGAGAGAAAGAGAGACAGAAAGGAAGAGTTGGAGAGAGGGAGGGAGGAAGGGAGAGTTTTCAAAAGAGAAAACATGTTTTTCTTGAGCAAATATCTACCATTGCTTCTCTGATAAGAACCAAATAGGAGAAATATAAAAGGTAAAGGAAGCTTTAAGTTGAGAAATGAGTAGACATACCTTACTGAAATGGTTTTCTTTTCACAGACTGTTAACAAGATGGAAAAGCAAAGAAGCACACTTCTTCCCCTGTCTAAGATGTACTTTCTACAAGATAAAAGTGCATTTTTTTTTTTTTTATTTTTCATGGGATTTATTTACCCTATTATTAGAATTACAGAAGTTCATTGCTCGAAGGGACCATAGAGATTATCTAGCCTATACATTTGAATCCTTACAGTTTGCTTTGCTTTTGCCCTTGAAAGTAACATTATTCTTTGTGGGTGCTTGAGAAAGTCAGGACAACATAATATTAATCCCTCAAGTAACAGCTCCTTGAAAATGGTCCAAGTCTGGCTTATGTCTGTGGTAGTCAGTTTTCAAGAGCTTTGGAAGGGCCACTATAAATCATTCCATTTAAGGGATCTTTCCTTCAGTGTTCACCAAAACCTTCTCTGCCCAACAGCAGTACAGACAGCCCAGTGGCCCATTCAAAGCATTTTTCCAGAACAGTATGTCAGTTCAGGAGGTGATTGTGGCCTTCCTCTCCCTCCAGGGAGTAATTTCCCTTGGTAAGGATTCGTTTACCCAGCAAGCAGAGATGACCTGGAAATTTGACAGTGCCAGAGTCAGAAACTACACTTTCTCAAGAGAGGAATATTACCTTATAGAAACTAGCTTTTATCCTGCTGAGAAACTGTATTGTATTGTGGGGATTGTCTCTTATTAGAACTGTGTGAGCTGGGGAAAATTTTGTAGCGCTATCATAATACAGACCAAAAAGACGGTCAGAATTCTGCCTATGACCCTGAAAAGAAACCATGGTGTTATTTAAGGGGGAGGAAGGGGAGGACAAAGTGTCAACATAAGCTAAATATCTTTGGGAGGTAGAATTTGCTCAGGCACTTAAAAACCCACTAGAAAAAAATAAGTTATCAACCTTCCAAAACCCTTTAGTGATAAAATTATTGTACATTTTAAAAGTTCTTACATTTCAAATAGTCCAATAAAGTCTACATATTTGGAATCAGGATTGATTAAGCTAATTTAGGTTTGAAGATACTTTATTCCCAATGTTTAAACAAGAATTTATTATCTTTTATTTTAACATCATCTACATTTCCCTATGTCTAACTTTCTTTTGCCTCTACTCCCATAGAGCAATCCTTTACAATTAAAAAAAAAAAAAAAATGAAAAAGAGGTGGAAAAAGAGTTCATCAAAACTAACATTTAGAAAAGTTTTGATATCATATGCAAAATTTCAAAATTATAATCCTCACTTCTTCAAAGAAATGGGAGTGGAGAAAAGTGACTTCTCATATCTTTTTGGGGGGCAAACTTGGTCATTATAAATCCACATTATTGTTTTATTGTTCCTTTTCCATGTACCTTTCTGTAGTTATTGGGTATGTTATTTTCCTGGTTCTTCTTATTTCACTTTGCATCAGCTCATGTAAGTTTTCCAACACTTCTCTGTTTTCATCATATATATAATTTCTCACAACACAGTAATATTATATTAAATTCATGCACCATAATTTATTTAACCAGTCCCTAGTGGATGGGCATCTGTTTTCCCTCCATTTCTTTGTTTATGCAAAAAAAAAAATGCTGCTACAAATATTTTGGTCTTTGAAAGATTTCTGGGTCAAAGGGACTCATGTATTTTACCACTCTCTTCCCACAGAGTTTCAAATTGCTTTCCAGAATTGTTGGATCAATTTAGAGGTCCACCTACTGCATATCAGTGTGATTGTCTTTTCACAATCCCTTCAGCATTGATTACTGCCATCTTTTGTCATGTTTCTCAATTTGTTGGATATGAAGTGAAACCTCAGAGTTGTTTTGGTTTGCCTTTTGCTTATTATCAGTGATTTATAGTATTTTTTCATGTGGTTAATAATTTGGAATTTTTGAGATCTGATTTTTCTTATCCTTTGCTTACCAATAAAAATAACTTGGTTTTATTTATTTCCTTTAGTTGTATGTATGCATTGTATCAGTTCTTTATCAGAGATACTTAATACAAAGATTAAAAAAACACAGTTGACTGCTTCCTTTCTATTCTTAGTTGCTTTAATTCTTTTCAAGACAAAATCTTTCAATTTCATGCAATCAGAATTATCTACTTCATTGTTTGGAATTTCCTCTAACCCTTCTTCAGAATTCACCTTCTTAGAATTTACTCCCTAGACATTCTTATAAAAAGTATATTATCTGTTCTTCTTCTATTTTTTAAAGTAGCTTTAATATTTAGGTAACATCACCATTTTTGAATTGTGATTTATGTTATAAATTCATCTATGCCTAATTTTTGCCAGATTACTTTCCAATTTGCCCAGCAATGCTTGTCAAACAGAACATCTTTTCTGGGTTAGTTATGATTTGAGCTAATCACATTTAGGTTACTGAGTTCAATTACTTTTGATTCTTCATTATCTAATTTGTTCCATTGTTCTGGTTTTTTAAAAATTGTTTCACATTTAACAAATAATTTTAATGATCATTTCTTTATAACAAAGTTTGAATATTGAAATTGTTATTCTTACTTCAGTATTAGTTTTTTCTCATTATCTTTCTTCATATTCTAGTACTTTTGTGTCTCTGAATGAATTTTGTTAAGTTTTGTCTAGTTCAATAAAGTATCCCTTTGGCAGTTATTTGGTATATATTAAATCTGTAGACTAATTTGGTAATATCATTTTTATTATATTGGCACAACCCAGACATAAATATTAACTATTCCTTCAGTTCTACAACTTGTTCTATACTTCAGATAATGTGTTTAAGCCTCTTTTGTACAATTAAGAAAAGAATAATATTTATGAGATGCATACTTCCTGTTCCTATCCTTTATGTTTGAATATTCCTCTCACTATTATGAGAACTAGTAAATTCTTCCTAATTTCTTTCTTACTTTATTTCCTTTCTTAAAAGAACAGAACAAAACACTCCCAGGCCATATATGTGTCTTTCTTAACTTTTCTTACCCTTGAAAAGAGTTGGCTTCTGAACAGATTCATATCATTTCCCATATTAGGATTTAAACAATTCATTAAAATTGTTTCTCTCTTCTAATTATCCAAACATATTTACCTTTCTAAGTTTCTTTTTTTTTTAACTATATTTGAGTTAAAATTTTTTCTCCTCAGTTCCGATTTTTTCATCTTGTCTGCTTATATTGAAGTTCTATTTTTCTCCCTCTAGGATTATGCTCAGTTTTTCAGGATAAATTATTTAGTTGTAATAACTGTCTTTCTTCTTTGATCTTATTGTGAGGTTGTTTATTCAATTGTCAACACACATTAATTAAGCATTTGCTTCCTGCTAAGCAATTGGGGTACAAAGAAAGGGGAAAAAAACTACTCCTGTCCTCAATGAGCCCAGATTCTAATGGGGGAAGTTAAATGTAAGCATGTAAATAGAGAGGTACATAAAACATGACACTTAATACTTGTTGAACTATATTGCATTTTGTTGAATTTGTTGTGTTTTCAGATAGTTGTGTGGAATTAACCAAATACTAAAACATAATAGAGATAGATTGTGTGTGTATATCCAAAGTTGCTATATCTAAAACAGAACTTAATAACTAGAAAATAGTCCATTAATTATTTTCATATTTCATAAGAATCATTTAAACATGTTCAGGGAAGATTTCATATATATACATATATACATACATATATATGTATGTATTGGTGTGTATATACATATATGTATACCTATACCATTCTTCCCTAATTGTGTGTGTGTGTGTGTATATCCCTTCCCTTGATATGTTTAGATCATTCTCATGCTAAATAAAATTAGTTAGCAGATAGTTTTCAGCCAATAGGTTCAGTGTCAAAATTCAGGATCATAGGGAAAAGAATAAAAGGAATTTGAGATTTGTCCATCAATAGTACCACTTATCCTTATCATGGTAGGTACTTTTATCTCTTATTTAATTATCATTCAGGACTAGAACTTTGGCATTTCATCATATTCAAGCAACAGAATAAACATAAAAGCAAATTAATTACACATTTTGTCTAATTTCTTTTTTATTTATTAGCAGCCAATTTATGTGGAGGAATATTTTTAATAGCCAATGCTCAGTGTATACATATTTCCACCAAGATCACTCTCTACAAATAACCAAAAAAGATAGACCCTCTCATTTCAGTCAGTTCTCTTACTTTCCAATAAAATGACCCATTGAAAATAGGCCAAAAATGAACTGAAAGAAACTGTGATGATTATACCATTGTTTTCTTTTCTCCTCGTTTTTCTCCTTTTATCCAATACCCTTTGCTTAATTCTTTGTAATATTAGACAGCATGTTTTCCTGCCATTTAACTAATGGATTTGACTAGAATCTAAGAATATGAGCTGGAGAGAGCACTGGAGTCTAAGATAATAACTTTCCAGGGGCCTTCCAGAGTTTATAGAAAAGGAAATACTGTTCTCCCTTCCTTTGGCCAGTCATAAAAGAAAATACCCCACTTAAAATCAGCATGAGCAAATACCATTGTAGTTTAGTGGAAATGATGACAAGTAGACCAATAATAGTAGATATGGGTTTTGTTCTCAGAATATTAAATTCCCTTCCAATGGTTATTGTTTTACCTTTTGTTCTTATATCATCTTTTCATCAGTCCCAGAAAGGCAACACTCAGAAAGTTCACGTACATGCTTGATCTAAATTATACTCTGCTATTTGCTCAGTGAAATTTACATTCTTACAGAGTGTCATCTCCCTAGTCTAAGTATCTGGGCCACATGTAATGCTACGCCTTAACCTTTTGTCATATGAGTAGTTGTACCCACAAGAATTGTTAACACAGTATCATAGTTATACTATCCAATAGCAAGCAAAACTCATGTATCTCAGCCTAAGACTGCTAAGATTGATTATCGACAAATAACATTAAAGAAATAGATAATTAGCCATTGTATTTTATAATTTTTCTCATTTTTCATCTTTAATGTCATTTTTCTTTTCTATTCCTTTCATAGAAACAAAGAACTAAAATCTAAGCAACTCTTATGCCATTATCACAAGGGAAAATAATTTTTTTAAGAGTCCAAGTTTAGCACCATGCTTATTATTCTCATGGCCATAAGCTTTCTTTTATTCCAGGTAATATGCTAGAATTGTAGTCCTGTGCAAAATATGGTTTAGGTCTCATGTCATTATAGGCAATGATTTTTTAAAATTTCATTCAGTGAGGTTGCCATCTGGAGAAAAGCAAACTGTCTAATGATGGGGGTGGGGTGGGGAATGAGAAGGAAATTATTAAAAAGCCCAAACTGACTTGTCAGGCTCACATATCTAGTATATACTATAGCAGGGTTGTTGTTAATCCAGGTCTAAAGCTCCAGACTCTACACCAACCTGGTATCTCAACAAATAAAGTAAGCATATTTCCATGTAATCCCTAGGACTTTTCACATTTTTCTTCCAACTTAAAGAAAAGTTATCTGACACATGGAAGAGAGACTTGTTCTTGGCTTCAAAGGATATAACTGGTACCAATCTATAGAAATCACAAAGAAAAAGATTTAGGCTTAATGTAAGTGAATACTATTTTGCAATTAGATATATTAATAAGTGGAGTGAGATGCTTTGGGAAGTATTAGGTTCTTCCTTGAGTAGCTAGATGATACAGTGGACAGAATGTGGAATCTGAAGTCAGGAAGATCTGAGTTTAAATGTGACCTCACTTATTAGACCCTGGACAAGTCACTCAATCTTGTTTGTCTCAGTTTCCTCATCTGTGAAATGAGCTGGAGAAGCAAATGACAAATTATTTTAGTATCTTTTCTAAGAAAAGGGTTCATTAAAAAATCAGACATAGCTGAAAAATGTCTAAACAACAATAAAAGTTTCTCCTGACTATGGTCTTTCAGAAAATATTAGATGAATAATTCTCCAGAAATTGTCCATGGAGATTCATGTTCATATATGAGTTAGAACAGGTGGGTTCTAAACTCTTTTCCAACTCTGTGATTTTGTACCTGCTATTTCTGTTTAAATGAATATACCATAATTTACACGGTCCCTAATGATAATAGCCCCCATTTATCTAGCACTTTAAGGTATAGAGTATATTTTCCACATAGTCATGTGAGGTAGGCAATAAAAATATTGTTATACAAAATGTTTTACAAATGAAAAAACTAAGATAGAGAGAAGTTAAGAGATTTGAGTATGTAAATACATAAACAGTAAATATTCAAACCAGTTGTTCTGATTCTAAGTCCAAAGTTCAGGCCACCAATATTGCATGCATTCCAGCACAGTATGCTAAGTGGGAGAGTGGTTCAGATATTCTAGATTTAGATATTCTCAAAGAAGCAATATCTGTTACTTTAGACTGTCTGCTATTATGTCAGGGAAGCAATATTCCATAGAGGGAAAACCCAGAAACAGCAGGGAGCTGTCCACAGCTAAATCTCTATTGGCCGATTGAGGGGGATAGTCACAAACAGTAGAGCTGAAAGAGAATCAACATAGTAAACTTCTCTGTGTCAAAGTAGAAAGCTAACCTTTTGTATGAACTCAGTCCTATTTAAACATATAGCTTCTTAGACTTCTGTATGGCTTACTTCAAGATGATAGAGGATTAAATATGATAATATATGTGAAATTATTTGTAACCTTAAAGTTTTTTAATTAATTTGAATTAATTTAAATGTCAGGTTTGACCTCATACAATCTTTCCTATTTCCTTATAAAAACTGGTGAGATGGCCTTGGCCCTCTCTAAAGAAATTATTATTATAACATCAGATGAAATTATTTTGGTTGGGATTTTTGTTTTGTTTTGTTTTTGTGTATTTTTTGTTAAAAAATTTTAAATTAATAAAAATCTATTCTTATTTCTCACATGGAAAGAAAGAAAGAAAAAGAAAACCCTTCCAACAAATGTGCATAGTCAAGGAAAACATATTTACCTTCAGTCATGTCAAAAAAAAATGTCTTATTCTATACCCTGAGTCCTTCAAGGTAGTAGATAGCATGCTTCATCATTGGTTCTCTTTAACCATGGTTGGTCATTGCATTGAACAATATTCTTAAGTTTTTCAAAATTGTTTGTCTTTGCAATCTTCTTGTCATTAAGTATTTACTATGTGCCAGGCATTGTGCTAAGTTTTGGCGATGCATTTAAAAACAAACAAGAGTTAATGACCTAGAAAAAATAACAATAAAGTTCATATGGAAAAACAAAAGGTCAAGAATCTCAAAGGAATTAATGAAAAAAAAAATCAAATGAAGGTGGCCTAGCTGTACCAGATCTAAAATCATATTATAAGCAGCAGTTACCAAAACCATTTGTTATTGGCTAAGAAATAGACTAGTTGATCAATGGAATAGGTTAGGTTCAAAGCAAAAAAGCCAATAACTTTAATGATCTAGTGTTTGACAAATCCGAAGACCCCAGTTTTTGGGATAAGAACTCACTATTTGACAAAAATTGCTGGGAAAATTGGAAATTAGTATGCAGAAACTAGGCATTGACCCACACTTAACACCATACACCAAGATAAGGTCAAAATGGGTTCATGACTTAGGCATAAAGAATGAGATTATAAATAAATTGGAATAGCATAGGATAGTTTACCTCTCAGACCTGTGGAAGAGGAAGGAATTTATGATCAAAGAAGAACTAGAGATCATTATTGATTACAAAATAGAAAATTTTGATTATATCAAATTGAAAAGTTTTTGTACAAACAAAACTAAGGCAGATAAGATTAGAAGGGAAGCAAAAAACTGGGAAAACATTTTTACAATCAAAGGTTCTGATAAAGGCCTCATTTCCAAAATACATAGAGAATTGACTCTAATTTATAAGAAATCAAGCCATTCTGCAATTGATAAATGGTCAAAGGATATGAACAGACAATTCTCAGATAAAGAAATTAAAACTATTTCTAGCCATATGGAAAAGATGCTCCAAATCATTATTAATCAGAGAAATGCAAATTAAGATCACTCTGAGATACCACTACATTCCTGTCAGATTGGCTAGAACAACAGGGAAAGATAATGCGGAAGTTGGAGGGGATGTGGGAAAACAGGGACACTAATACATTGTTGGTGGAATTGTGAATACATCCAGCCATTCTGGAGAGCAATTTGGAACTATGCTCAAAAAGTTATCAAACTGTTAATACCCTTTGATCCAGCAGTGTTACTCCTGGGTTATATCCCAAAGAGATCATAAAAAAGGGAAAGGTACCTGTATGTGCCAAAATGTTTGTGGCAGCCCTGTTTGTAGTGGCTAGAAACTGGAAAATGAATGGATGCCCATCAATTGGAGAATGGTTGGGTAAATTGTGGTATATGAATGTTATGGAATATTATTGTTCTGTAAAAAATGACCAGCAGGATGAATACAGAGAGGCTTGGAGAGACTTACATGAACTGATGCTAAGTGAAATGAGCATAACCAGGAAATAATTATATACTTCAACAATGATACTGTATGAGGATGTATTCTGATGGAAGTGGATTTCTTTGACAAAGAGATCTAACTCAGTTTCAATTGATCAATGATGGACAGAAGCAGCTACATCCAAAGAAATAACACTGGGAAATGAATATAAACTGTTTGCATTTTTGTTTTTCTTCCCAGGTTATTTTTACCTTCTGAATCCAATTCTTCCTGTGCAACAAGAGAACTGTTCAGTTCTCCACACATATATTGTGTCTAGGATATACTGTGACATATTTAACATGTATAGGACTGCTTGCCATCTGGGGGAGAGGGTGGAGGGAGGGAAAGGAAAAGTCGGAACAGAAGTGAGTGCAAGGGATAATGTTGTAAAAAATTGCCCAGGCATGGGTTCTGTCAATAAAAATTTATAATTATTAAAAAAAAAAAAGAGCAGAATCCCTGCTCTCACAAAGTTTATATTCTAATGTGACTGGCTGAGGGCATGAAGAAGCACATTATGGAATACTGGTATGCCAAGAAGCTGCACAGACTGGGTTGATTTTAATTGAAAAAGAATATATTTTAAATACCCAATAAGGATTCTTAGTAACATTTAAGTTTGATAATTATATTTTAATAGTTGTTTACAAGGATGTGGCATCAAAGTAATAAAAATGAAGTGAAGAAAAAGCTGTCTGTTGCTCTGTAAACTCCATAGATATTAATAAAGTCCAAGTCAGCTGTGAAAACTCCTCAGCTGACAGGAGTTTGAGTTAACTTACCAATCTCACAGTAAGAGCTTACATTTAAATAGTACTTTAAGGTGTTTTCTGGTATCATCTCATTTGAGTCTATCAGTGTCATATTTGAGTTATTTTATGGTTTTCAAATAAATAAAGTTGTGAGTCACTGAAAGGGCAAAGGGATGGTGCATGGTGGATTTGTTTAAAGCATGTTACCATTTGAAGAATTACATATCAGAAAAAAGTGTTAAAGGGAAAAGGAGGTAGACTGGTTATTTATCAATAGAAAATAAATGGTGGGTAGAATTTATATTCCATTGCTATCCTCACAATATAAAGATCTAAAAGAAGGTTCTCAGGCTGACTTCTTGGGAATATTTCCTGGAAATCATGAACAAGAATGAAATAAGATGAAATAGGATGAACAGATTGAAATTTCCACTGCTGGAGGAAGTATCCACATTGATGAAATCACAGCCCCATTGAAATAGCATCATGACAGTCTTGTTGAGCAATTATTATCAGTAATTGCCATTTTCCAGATGATGAAACTGAGACTAAGAGAAATAGATGATATCTCACAGCTAGTGAATAGAATACAATGTTAAATTTAGCACTCTTTCCATTATATCATAATGCCCATTTATTTTACTTGTACATATTTATTTTCATGTTTTCTTCCCTATTAGAATAGGAGTTCCTTAAGACTATGAATCACATTTTTGCATTTCTTAGTTCCCTAGTGCTTATCACAGTGTCTGGCATATAGTAGATTATTTATAAATGCATTTTTGTTGATTCACTCAAATGAAAGGCCTCCAAGTGATGAGAGTTTGAGAAAGTTAGAAGAGTGAAGTTGGATAGCATGTGGCTTAACTAAACCAATGTGTGTCTGTGTGGCCCTTGCATGTGACAATTTCAATCATCACCCTTTGTCTAGGTTGATTGGAACCAGAATCACCTCCTTGAAACCTGAAACCTAGACCTTGCCACCTGCTGGTTCCACCTCAGGCATTATCATGTATCTCAAATTTTGACACCCCCCCCTTCCACCTCTGCTCTCATCCTTCACCTCTGACTTTTTCTGGCTCATTGACCAGTCTGCCTGGCTCCTGAGATTGACTTGTATCATGTTCCTATACTTCACCTGCACTAAAATTTACCCCTCACCTCCAAATCCTATTCACTACCACCAAGAAGAGAGAGAAAATAAGCATTTTAAATCTTACCCAATCATAGTCCTTCATAGATCTCAGACATCAGCCCAGAGTCCAGCCAGAGATTTGACCAAATGAGCCAGTACAAGAATGAGAAGAAAGAAAATTAAAATTCATTATTTTGATAATTTTGTCTTCAAACATTAGAATGAATATATCAAGATTCTATCCAGATTATGTCATTGTACTAGAATTGAGATATGTCCAAAATTACTTTAAATTAACAGACCACTGGCTGAATCTTATTAATAATTTTGCTAAACAAAGACTTTTAAGATGGTATTTTGCCATTGTTTGCTTTTTGTGAAATACCATGTCTGATTTGTTTTAAAATCCACCTTAGTATAAATGCCATGTTGGACTTTAAATATCATTTTAAACCCCTCCACCTGTACTCTTAATCTACTACACCCCCCAGCTGATTAGCATAATGTCTTGTACATAATAAATACCCAATAACTAAAAAGGTCTCTTCTTTCTTGGAGCTTACAGGAAACAGTGACATGGACTCATACATAGAACACATGGAAAATTGGGCAATTTACCAAGTCTCAACACAAAAGTAAAACCGATCAAATAATTCACTTCTATTTGCTAATTACAAGCAGAAGTATAGAGGATAGATTGGAAAATGGAGAAAATGAAAGAAGAAATACCAATAAGGTAATATCACAATAATCAGAAATAAGATAATGAGGGTCAAAACTGAGTGGAAAGGATGGAGTGTATATAGGAGATATTTTGGAGGTAAGATCAATAGAAATGGACAATTGAACAAAAGTGATTGGTGAGGGTGAAAAAAGAATAAAAAAATCAATCTAAATTAAGGGAGAGAATGATGATCTTGTCAATAAAGGTAAAGATATTAGGAGAGGCAGGATTTACAGAGATGAGTGGAATGAATTTTGTTTGTTTTATATTCATTCTGGGGTACCAGAAGAATGTTCAGCTAGAGATTTCTAGCATGAAATTAAAATACAAATGTAAAGCAATTTAGGAGAGAGGATGGGTATGGAGACATATTTTTGAGGATCATCTCTATGAGGGGAACATAGATGGCTCAGTGGATAGAGTACGAGCTCTAGAGTCAGGAGGACCTGAGTTCAAAAATGGCCTCAGACACTTAACACTTACCAGCTGTGTAACCTTGGACAAGTCACTTAACCCTAATCGTCTCACCAAGAAAAAGCAAAGCAAATTTAAAAAACTTTATTATTGTATGAAATGATGAGCAGGATGTTCTCACTAAAAAAGTCTTCCATGAATTTATGCAAAATGAAAAGTACAATGCACAAAGTAATATCAAGGTTGTGGGATCATCAGCTGTGAATGACTTTGCTATTCTCAGCAATACAATGGTCCACGACTTCTCTGCAGGACTTATGATGAAAAATGCTGTCCATAACCATAGAAAGAATTGAGTGTGTCTAAATACATGTTGAAGCATCTTTTTTTTTCATTTTATTTTTCTTAGGGGTATTTTTTTGGGGGGAGAGGGGAGTTCTATGTATTCGTATTCTTTCATAACATGACTTTTATGGAAATGTTTTGCATAACTCCCCACATGCCTTCTTAATAAGGAAGATAAGGGGAGTAAAGGAGGAAGGAAGAGAATCTGGAACTCAAAGTTTTTTTATCTTTTTTTAAAATTAATTTTTATTCATTTTGTTAACTCCTAATTACAAATAAAAATTTTAACAATCAGACTTTTAGAAAAATTTATCCAAATTATCTTTTTTTTTCTTCTATGCAATTCTCCTCCTTGAGAAGGCAAGCAATTTTGTATTGATAAAACATATGATGCCATGCAAAAACATGTTCCTGTATTAATCATATTACAAAAGAAAACACATACAAAATAAAGTTTAAAAACTCTACATTCTAAACTGCATTCCAAATCCATCAGTTTTTCCTCTGTAGATAGAAAGCATTTTTCATCATGAGTTCTTTGAAATTGTCTAGGATCATTGACCTGATCAGAAAAGGTTTCACAGTTAATCATCCTCACAAAATTGTTGTTACTGAACATAATTATCTCCTCGGTCAGCTAATTTCATGAGTTCATATAACTCTTCTCAGATTTTTCTGAAACCACCCTGCTCATTATTTTATAGTACAATAATATTTCTTTTTTATTGAAACTTTTTTTTTCAAAACATGCAAGAATAATTTTTCACCAATGACTTTTGCAAAACCTTGTGGAACTCAAAGTTTTAAAAACAAATGTAAAAATTGTTTTACATGTAACTGGGAAAATAAAATATTAAATGAGAATCATCTATGTAGAGGTAATAATAAAAACAATCTTAATAGATAAGATAATCAAGAATATTAGATGAAAATAAGAGAAAAAGAAAAGGAACCCCAAACAGAACTTTGAGAAATCACCAAAATTTAAGGAGAAGGAAGAAGTGAAGAAGTTGGAAAAGGAAACAGAAAGTTAAAAAAAAAAAAAACTGAGACTCCAAAAGCATACGTCAATTATTGTTATTTATGAAGAGAGTAGTATTCAATAGAATAAAATGCTATGAAGAGGTCGAGGATTAGAATTTTTAAAAGCAGTACAATATAATAGAAAAAGCACTGGATTTGGATCAGTGGACCTGGATCTGAGTCTTAGCTCTGAATGAACTAGCAAACATATAATCTCTGACTCTCAGTGTTTTTTTATCTGAAAATAGAAATATGGATAGACTAGATGACTGCTAAAGGTCATTCCAAATCACAAGTAAAAGAGCAATACTAAACGGGATGAAATCAACAAGCTAGGAACAGATAGTATTTAATTCAATTGAGGTTAGAAATATAAAATGCTCCAAGAGGATTCTGGGAATATGGCACAAGAATAGCTTCAGTATTTCGAAAGCTTCAGGCTTACCACTATTACTAACTCCAGAGATAACATCTTACAGTAGGAGGATGGTGTGCTTTCAATACTCAAGAACTTAGGAAGCAGCAGAAGTTTAAACAACCTGATGAGTAAATAGATAAAGGTTAGTGAGGTCATGATTGTATGGAGTCAATTTGGAATTTCTCTCAAATACAGTATTCCATCACCTGGGGAAAGTTGAAAAAGACTTATTTAAAAACAATTAAAATGCAAGCTTGGATGACCATCTTTGCTCCATTTAGAGACAGTTAAGATGGTTAATTCTGCACAAATTGCCCCACAAAAATTACCTCTTTCTGGATCTGTATTGTCAAAGTGGGGGCAGCAAGTACAACGATGAAATTTCTAAAAGATGAGGTTAGTTGACTGAGTCTATGAAGCCTTACAACAACTATTTACTCTCTAAGACTAGCCAGTATCAAGATCAATTAAATACTATTTTTGAGACAGAGATCCACTTTAGTATTGTCAAGGCTTTTGCTATTAAGTTCCATAAGTATCATCATTCAGATGTGATTTATCTATAAACACAGTAAAGTAAAATTTATGCAGGATATCAGGATATTGGTGAGATGTTCTGAGATAACAAGAGCAAGAATGGTATTAGCTCCCCCACTGGGTGAGCAGACTGTGATGATATCCTTTTGCATAAAGAGTTTTGGGCATGCCTCTTGAAACATGAGGTTGAGAAAAAAGCAATTAATTGCAAGGTAATAAAATGGAACTAGAACATCTGAGATAGTAGAATAAAGGTACTCTTCCCAAGCTTAAGGAATTTCCTAAAAATGTTGTCCCATTTTGTAGGGATTCAATCTACCTGCATGCAAGATTTAAAAGACTTCAGGGACAAGTACCCTTGGGGTCAAGGTCAAGCTTATCCTGAGACTTGGGCTATCCCAATTACAGGATTTCAAAGGGACTAGAGTACATTTAATGTTCAGAGTGGCCTATGATGTAACAAAAATTATACTACTTGCTCCCACCTAAGAAGAAATCTAATATATTTTTACTATCTACATGTGCCATTATGCAAAATATATCTCTACATTAGTCATGTTGGGAAAGAAAATACAAAAGGAAAAAAAAAGAAAGTTTTAAAAGTATATTTCAACTTGCCCCAAAGATACAAAGTATAGGGCACAAAAAAGGCTTAATTTTTGTATTGTAATAAAAACCATTTTATGTTATTGCCTTCTTATCCCTTGAATGTCTCTTCATCAAGTGGTTGGGGCAGGGGAAACAACTCCATTTTTCCTCCCAGCATGTATTTTGCAGGTGATGGAAGTAGTTTGTGACATTACTTAGCTACTTGGAAGGAAATCAGTTCACTGCAACTTCAGTCCAAGTCATCTCTGCCTGTTTGTTGTTAATCATATCAGTAGTGTTCACCCCCTGTTTTGTGGTGAGAATTAATTTTTTGAATCTGTGCCTAATTGGGATAGACTTTGTTTTAAGAATCTCTTGGTGTGTGTAATTTTTCATCATCTATAAAACCCTTTGTTTGTCCATGCCTGTTGAGTTGATGCAGTCTTGCCTCCATACAAACCATGATGCTTGCCTACTGAAAAACTGTGGGTTTTGTCCTTTGCTTCTATCTTTTTATCTGGGGAAAGCTGATAAACTTTAATCTGTACTTTGGAATTGCTTGTTTTTCACATCAGTTAAGAATTCTTAAGACATCATCAATTCTTTCTCTGGAGGTAGATAACATTTTTCATGATAAATCCTTTGGGACTATCTTAGATCACTTATTGTTGAGAATAGCTAAGACATACATAGTTTTAATTATTGTACAATATTGCTATGACTGTATACAATGTTCTTCTAGTACTGTTCATTTCACTTTGCATTAGGTCATATAAGTCTTCCAAAGTTTTCCTGGAGCATCCTGCTCTTCATTTCTAATAGCACAATAGTATGCCATCACAATTACATACTACAATTTGTTCAACAATTGCCTATCACCTCTATTATTATCAATCAACTCTACTACACCTACTTCACCATCCACAAAAACTATTCTTACTTACTTCACTAGATTATTGCAAAAGCCTCCTCAACTTAGTCTTAAGACATTTCAATTTATCTTCTACTCAGGTACCAAAGTCATTTTCTTAAAATTACAGGTCTTACATTGTCACTAACTACTTAATAAAAACCAGTGACTCCCTATTACTATCACTAGAATTAAATTAAAATTATTAGCTTGTAGAGCAGAGACTTTCCTTTTCCTTCATCTCAGTAGGGCTCAGTGTAATGCCTGGCATATATTGCTTAATAACTGCTTGTTGATTGATTGATTGACTTATAACTTTGACATTCGAAATCATTTCACCTTTCTAGGTCTCAATTTTCTTATCAGTAAAATGAAAGGGTTGGAGAAAAATTCCTTCTCCAATGAGAATGATGACTTATAGAGAGTGATGAATAGAATTCCATGACACTCAAATCTTTTATCATTTAATTTTCCCTAAAACAATTTCATGCATAGGCAGGTACTTGAATTGATGGATTTATACATTCTACTTCTCTAAGCCCTAATGTTTTTATAATATTAACACTTCCATCAGGTAATTACCATGACTGGGGCTAAAGTTTCTTATATTCAAAATATTCCAACTCTGTGTTTTCTGGTGACAGAGCAGTAATTTGGATAGGGACAAAAAAAGATATTTGTTTTTAAATTTTTTGCAACAGATAATATTTTCAAAGACCTCATTTCTCAAATATGTAGAAAATGGAGTCAAATTTATAAAAAACATAACTCATTCCCCAATTGATAATGGTCAAAGGATATTGAAGAAGCAGTTTTCAGATAAAGAAATTAAAACTTTCGATAGTCATATGAAAAAATGCTCTAAATCTCTACTGACTAGAGAAATACACATTAAAACAACTCTAAGTTACCACCTCACACCTATCAGATTGGTTGAAAATGGAAAAAGATGGATGTTGGCGGGGATGTGGAAAAACTGAGACACCAATTCTCTGCTTCTGTGAACTGATCCAACCACTCTAGAGAGCAATTTGGAACTATGTCCAAAGGAATATAAAACTGTGCATCTCTTTAATTCAGCAATGCAGCTGTTAAGCACATATCCTAGAGACATTATAGCAGCTGTTTTTGTGGTGGCTAAAATTGAAAAGCAAAGGGATGTCCATCAGTGGGAAATGGCTAAATAAGATGTAGTATATTATTGTGATGGAATATTATTGTACTATAAGAAATGACAAGCAAGATGATTTTAGAAAAACCTGGAAAGGCTTACATGAAGTGAAGCAAAGTGAACCAAGTAGAACTGTAAGAATATTGTAAACAGTAACAGCAATATTATATGATGAAGACCTATGACTGTTTTACTATTTTCATCAATACAATGATGTAAGACAACCCCAAAGCACTAATGATGACACATACTATCTGCCTCCAGAGAAAGAACTGATATTGTTTGAATACATACCAAAGTATGCTATTTTCACTCTTTTTTTTCCTTTTTATTTTATTTGCATCTTGTTCAAAATTACTAATATGGAAAGGTTATGTATAATATCTGATTGTTTGCTATCTCAGGAACTGAGCAGGGAAGGAAAGGATACAATTTGGAACTCAAAACTAAAAAATGTTAAAAATCGTTTTATCTTGTTATTGGAAAAAAATAAAATATATTTTAAAAATTCACATGCACAGTTATTTTGAAACACACACACACATGCTCTCTTTCTCTGTCTTCCTATTTGTGTTTCTCTGACACTCTCTGTCTCTCTCTGAAACACTTTCTATCTCTCTATTTATCTCTTTCTTTGTTTCTGTGACTGTCTCTTTCCCTCTTCCCCCTCTTTCTTTCGCTCCTTAGAAACCCCTTCTCCTCTTTTCTTAGCCCTAAAACCTTCCTGTATCACTTTCTCCCTTTATCTCCCTCTATCACTAATTTTATCTAAAAATTCTGAATAACTTGACACAAAAATTATTTTTAAAATGTAATAATGCCTTAATATTTTCACATCAGTTTAAAATATTTAATTAATTCAAGTGTCATAGCTTGATTGGCTTAATCCCTAATTATATGAACTTTATTGGCTGCTTCCTTTGAATGTTTCTGAAACAATTCTATGAAGAAATATTTTCCTTTTGCTCCCACTGAGCAATTATCATCTTTATTTTGAATGTGTGCCATAAATACAATAATATGTCAAAGCTATTATCATGCTGAATATACTCTTGGTTAAGGGACAATGAGTATCATAACATCATAGAATTACAGATTTAGAGCTAAAAAGAGACCTTAAAGGCCATCTACTCCAATCCTTACACTTACTGAGGAGGAAAATAAGGCCTAAAGGGACTTGTCCAATGTCACAAAAGTAAAAGATAAATCTTAAATCTGAATATTCTGAGTATTCTTTGCCATTGATTCTTTCTCTCTCTCTCTCTGTTTCTCTCTCTCTCTCTCTCTCTCTCTCTCTCTCTCTCTCTGTCTCTGTCTCTGTCTCTGTCTCTGTCTCTGTCTCTGTCTCTCTCTCAAATTCTACCTAGCATTGTTGGGAGATTATGTTTTAAAAGCTGTATTTTGAACTTCTGACTGAGATACTCTGCCTGAATGGAGGCAGAATGTTTAGAACTCACATAGCAAACTCCAACAAAACTCTGAAATGAACATCAAACTAAATAATGTTCAAAAAAGCCAAGGAGAAACTACAGTCAGTAACTTCTACCACAGATATAAAGGGAAAAAAGCCAATCAGAAAATGATACGCAAGAACACCAGTGCAGATAATTAAAACAACAGCATAACAACAAAACCCAACTTTCTAGTAACTAGGAAAAGCCCAGAGATACAAACGGCCTACAACACTGTGTATGGAGTGAGCAACAGTGGAGGGACTCCTGATAAAACTTCAGTGTAATCAAAAAAGCCCCAGAGTGATCAGGAAGACCCAGGACAGGTACTTTGGAAAATCTTATCTACAGATAAGAGAAGATATCATGGCCAAAGGATAAAAATGATCACAAAAACTAAAATAGACAATTTCAATCACATAAAATTTAAAAACCTTTGCCCATAAATCCCAACATAACTAAAATTAGAACATAAGCAAATAACTTAGAGGAAAATATTGACAAAGGTCTCCAACAAAGGTCTCATTTTCAAGATATGTTGGCAGGGATATGCTGGAGCCAGATTATACCTGCTCCTGAGAACCAATTGTTGAATTTTCAGTGAGGGACATTACTCCTTGGAAATACACAAATATTACAAATCATGGCTTGTTTTTATTGTTTTGTTCATTGCCTGGATTTAATAAAATGATGGAGAACAATTCAGTAATGACTGAATAAGATAGTATGTAATAAATATTGTTCTGCAAGAAATAATAAAGAGGAAGGTTTCAGAGAAAGCTCAGAAGACTTATATGAAATGATGCAAACTGAAGTGAGATGCAAAATCTTGTGTTCTAAATTTTTCTCCTTTTCTCCCTCCTCCATCTCTCCCCAAGATAGCAAGCAATCCGATATAGATTAAATGTACAATTCTTCTAAACATATTTCCATATTCATCATGCTGCACAAGTAAATCTGATCAAAAGGGGGGAAAACACAAGAAAGAAGAAAAAAACAAGCAAACAAAGAATGGCAAAAAAAAAAAAAAATGAAAGATGATATCTTGCCTTACCTGGGAACTGGATTTAAGTGAGGCAAAGTGGCACAAAGTTGTCAGTCTCACTCTCTTTTCCAGGGTCATAAAAGTCCAGTAGCAGGACAAAATTCATGACTGATGATTTATTACTAACCCAATGTCATCAGATGCAATGGAAGACATTAATGTATTTGATATCTGTCCAAGCTTTAAGCACTGCTTTAGCCATCTTTATGGTCACAGGAACAAATAGTTATCATCGACCCATTCTGCCAGGGGAAGTTTTCACATGTTTGAGGAAGTTTTATCCTCCAACTCATTGATAGGTTGGATTGAGGCCTGCTGATCACCCTTGATCTGGTTTAACCTGCCTGCTAAGACAGTCTTATCAGGATATGGTCATTGCATGTACTTCTTAGAGCCACAAGTGAAATTTGGGTGAGGGAGGACATCAGAAGTGATGAAACAGCCCTGAAAAAGGCTCAGCAAGCCCTCATACCAGACGTACTAGTCTTCTCTGAACATCTCATACACCCCAACTTAGATTGTAAAGGATTAACAAAAAGAGTGAGGGGAGAAAATGCAGGAGCAACCATTGCTAGATGTTCTTCTAAAGGAGGATTTTAATTACAAAGAGCAGAAAAAGATACAGTACAATAGTAGGGAGGGAAGGATAGAGTTAGAGTATTTTAAGATTGTGTGACATCCGGGCATTTGTAGGAAGTATGGAAGAAACAAGTAGAAATGGAGAGATTAAAAATAGATTTTAGAGTGGGGATAACAGAGAAGACAGTCTGTTGGAGAAGATGGAATAGGATACAATAGGACCACTTATGTCAAGAAAGGAGTTTTTTTGCCTTGTGATGGAGAAAGGACATTCCTTTTCTTGTGATATATGTCTGAAGGAGGACAATGGCAGAAAGTATCTGACAGATATGAAGTGAGGAAGAAGGAAAAGGGGGTAGCTCATAGTCAATGGTCTCTAATTTTTTTTTTCAGTAAAATATAAGATAAAGTTCTCAGCCAAGAGACTAGAGGGAGGGAGAAACATGGCAGTTTAGAAGAGAGATCAAAAAGTTTTTAAGAGCCCTCGTGGGAATGGGATTGTGAGTTAATAAGAAATGTTTAGAAATACTCCCAGTCAGGACCTAGTTGAAGTCGTATAATACATTTGTAGTAGACTCATTCAGAATGGTTGCATAGTTTTCTCCAGCAGCATTTAGTAACACATGTCTATAATGAAAAGTGGTAAATGTTGTGAATAATCCAAGGCTGAGGTTTGGCAGGGTCTAAATGACAAAATGATGAGGGGAACAAGGAATTAAAGAGAAGAAGACCATATAGAACTGATTCATTAAGGGAATATAGATAGAGATAGATAGAGAAAAAAGGAAAGAATATTTAGTGAGGGGGAGATGACTTGGGAGAGAACTGAAGGATTAGAGGTCATAGTATAGATAAAAAGTAGGGTTTAGTTAGATAAAGCAGAGGAAGTGGTAGAAAGCTATTTTTTTCTGGTCAAATGAGGAGATTTAAGAATTCTTGAACATGAAGTTGTTATATTTGCAAGTGGGATAAGATTTAATCATACCCTTTGAGGTAGGATTGAGGAACAGGTTATGGGAAGTGAGTAGAACAAGGAATTGAATGGTTAAGATATTTGAGGGAGAGGCAATATACATGTTGAAGTCCCTTCATATGAGAACAAGAGTTGAAGAATGAAGAAAATTGTGAGCCACGTATTGCCATTGAGAAAGAAAGAGAGTTCTGTAAGAAATGACCAACAGGATGATTTCAGAAAGGCCTGGAGAGACTGACACGAACTGATGCTGAGTGAAATGAGCAGGACCAGGAGATCATTATATACTTCAACAACAATACTAGATGATGACCAGTTCTGATGGATCAGGCCATCCTCAGCAACGAGATCAACCAAATCATTTCTAATGGAGCAGTAATGAACTGAACTAGCTATACCCAGAAAAAGAACTCTGGGAGATGACTAAAAACCATTACATTGAATTCCCAATCCCTATATTTATGCACACCTGCATTTTTGATTTCCTTCACAAGCTAATTGTACAATAATTCAGAGTCTGATTCTTTTTGTACAGCAAAATAATGTTTTGGTCATGTATACTTATTGTGTATCTAAGTTATATTTTAATATATTTAACATCTACTGGTCATCCTGCCATTTAGGGGAGGGGGTGGGGGGGGGTAAGAGGTGAAAAATTGGAACAAGAGGTTTGGCAATTGTTAATGCTGTAAAGTTACCCATGCATATATCCTGTAAATAAAAGGCTATTAAATTTAAAAAAAAAAAAAAAAAAAAAAGAGAAAGAAAGAGAAATGACTTGAAGATCAATCAACATTAACTACCAAGATTTTGATTTGGTGGTAGATATGGATTACATGAACTTCAAAGGTAAATGGAGTTAAAAAGTAATGGAGGAAAGGGGAGAACTTGGAAATGGAAGTGGGAGCAATAAGTATTACAACTACACAGTCTTGACCATTGAGTCAAAAATGAATGAATGAAAATGCAGCCAATACTAGAAAGGAGGGGGGAAAAGGCAGTATTATTAAAGAAGTCAGATCTTGATGATTAGTAGAGGATAGAAGGAGTGGGAGAGCTAAAGATTTAAGACAAAGAGAAATTTGTTGCCTGTGGAACAGGCATTCCAGTAGAAGGAATAGATTGCATTTATTTTGGGCTTCAGAGTAGAGTAGAAGGAATCACAATAAGGAATTTAATAGTAGAGTGATGGGGAATAGGATTTGAAGGATGATCTTTAAGGGTTCAAAATCAGACATTTAGGATATGACAAAGTGTAAGTATATTCACCACTGAGTGGAAAGCATCACTCTTCTTCTCAGAGAAGCCTAGAAATCAGGCAGGAATCAAATGCAGCATGAGATGGAAGCACAGGGTCAGATAGGAAATCCTATTTTACTTCTCTTGCCCATAAAGGTAGAGAGAGGCAGGAAATGGTGTAACATGGAAGTCCCTCTTCCCATCAATTTTCCTCTTCTTCCCTCAAAAGGCAGACACAGTAAGAAATAGAAGACTCAAGGTTAGAGGGCAAATTATTCCTCTTCTCCACTTCTCAAGAGGCAGGAGATCAGGCTGGCAAGAGCAATAAGAGATGGAAGTTGTCTTGTTCTGCTGCAGATACAAGCAAGATCTAGACAACTCCTTGCCTAGTTATTTTAAGGAACACATGTACCAAGAAATGGAAGGCTCTTGGTCAGAAGAAAGATCCTTGTCACATTATATCATTTGATTCTGATAAAACTATAGGACATGAATGCTATTATCAGTTCTATTACACATATAAAGAAAGTGATGTTCACGCATTTCCTTTCCTCCCCCTTTCTTCTTAACTCTACAATTTGGTTTCCGATCTCATTCAACCAAAACTTCTTTCTCAAGTGACAAATGATCTCCTAGTTAGCCAACTCCAATATCCTAGAGGCCATTTTCCTTATGCTCTTTTACCTCTCTGCAATCTTTTATTACCCTCTTCTTCTTGATAGTCTCATCTCTTTAAATTTTCAGAATATCAATCTCTTCCAGTTCTTTTACCAGTATGACTGCTCCTTCCTAAAACCTTTGCTAGATCCTCTTCCAGATGACATGTTTTAATTTTGAGTGTCCCTCAGATCTCTCTTCTGGTCTCTCTTCTCTTTTTCTTCTATATCACTTGAGCTTCTGATCTCATGAATGCTAACAGATTTAATTATGCTATAATGATTTATATTTATATTTATAATGATTCTCAAATCTCCTTATCCTGCTCTAACTAATCTCTTTGCTGACCTCCAGTCTCAAATCTCCACATTTCAAACATCTTGAAATGGATATCCAATAGACATCATAAATTCAACATGTCCAAAACTGAACTCATTATCTTTCCCCCTAAACCTTTTCTGCCTCTTAACTCCACTCTTATCAAGGACAACTCCATTCTCCCTGTTCCCCAAGCTCACAATCTGATGTCAAACTCAACTTCTCATTAGCTCTCAGCTCTCCTGTCTAATCTTTTGCCAAGGCCTGTTGATTTCTCCTGTGCAAATCTATCTCCTTCTCCCCTCTGATACTATCACCTGCTTGACAAAAGCCCTCATTACCTTACACCCAGACTATTGTAATAGTCTGTTGGTAGATCTGCCTGCCTTAAATCTTTCTTCATTCCACTCCTCATTCTCTATTCAGCTACTGAAGTAATTTTCCTAAAGTACAGATCTGACCGTATGCCCCCCTACTCAATAAACTCCAGTGGCTCTCTATCACCTCCAAGATCAAATGCAAAATGCCCTGATTGACATTCAAAAGTCCTTTATAATTTAGCTCTTTCCCTTTCCCCCAAACTTTCTTCTTACCCCTTACCTTTATTCCCAAACATGTAATCTTTGGATACAGTGACACTGACCTCCTAGATGTTCCCAAAACAAGAAATTCCAAATCTTGGCTCCATGCATTATCTTTGGCCATCCTCTATGCCTGGAACACACTCCCTCCTCCATGCTCTGTCTATTGCTCTCCCTGATTTCCTTGAATTCCCATCTAAAATCTCACTTTGTACAGAAAGCCTTCCCCAAGCCCTCTAAATTCTAGGACTTTCCTTCTGTATTTCCTATTTATCCTTTATATAATTTGTTTGTATATATTTGTTGGCTTGTTGTCTCCTCCTTTAGATTATGAGTTTTTTGGGAACAGGAACTTTTTTTTGGTTTTTTGCTTCTTTTTATAGCCTCATAACTTAGAATAGGTATTTAATAAATACTTATTGATTGACTGACTGATGTGGTTAGAAACTTCTAATCTAAAAAAGATCTAGGAATTTTAATGAATTCTAATTGTGATATGAATCAGTGGCTAAAAGAACAAAAGCAATCTTAAGTATGTCGATCTTGACTTTCTTGATGTAGGTACTCCTTCCAAAGATGAACTTACTTTGCAGTTCTTCTATGCTTACCCCTTGAGACTCTTACCAATTACCTCCCACTATTTCTTCCTGGAAAATTGGATCAATGAGTTAATGATCTTTTAGATGTCTTGGAGTTATACGAATATCAATGGAATATGTAGGTTGTCAATTGGTTATCTTGCACTCTTGCTTTCTTGTGTATCCCAACCCTCAAGGCTCTTTTATAAACCACCTGTGTAGCTATAAAACTCACCTTACTTGGAAGATTTTCTGGGAACCTCATTCTCCTGCATTTCAAATTAATGGCCACTGAAATACGGTTGCACATGATTCTTTCGTAGTGGGTAGAGGCATTGATGAACCAGAAAAATTGTAAGTTCTTAGGAACCAAGTCCTTATAAATAGGGGCCCATTTAGTTGATATAGGAGATGAGAATTGAAGGTTTGAACTGGAAGTCTCAAACTCTTACAAGTTTTTTAATAAGAATACTCATACCAGAAGGATACAGTTAGCATTATGTTATTAATGTAGTAATATACATCATTTCAGAGAAACTATATTATGTGTATCGTATCATCACCCGGTCAGCTTATTTTGGAAGAGACATTGAAAAGCTATAGAGCCTTCAGTGGAGAAAACAAAGATATGACTTGAATCCTTGTCATAGGCGAATTTGTGGAATAGTGGTGTTAAAAACCTTTCAATAAACCAAACATTACCAGAATAATTTTTAAAGTATATTTTGACACTTTTAAAATTGCATTGGACCAGACCTATCATTTCTTTAATAAAGGAAACTATCAATAATGAAACTCCTTCTACCAATTCAGAATGTCACCTACTCTTAAGGGTATTGTAAGGCATTGCTGAAATACACTCTGACTGGAGATGGAGCCTGGTAATTTTATTTTTCCTTTCCCCTTTAACATCCTTCCTCCTGATAGGGTGTAAGCCTATAGTCTTCCCTAGGTGTGGGGAGGCTTATCTTTGTTTTCCTTATAAGTTTGCTTACCCATTTTGTGTTTAAACATGTACTTTGTCTCTTAAGCTAGCAATTGTCATAAAGCTATTAACTATTTACATTGCTAAACTGTGTGTTGTTATTTTAGCAGTGCAGTAGAATGACTGGGGAGCACCTAGAAAAGATTTTAAAATAGAGCATATTGCTAGAATACAGTTTCTGGATGGGAATTCAGAGCTAGAAAAAAAAGTTGTTGATTCATTTTTACAATTTCTAAGTGCAAAAATTATATCTATTTCTGTTTTTCTGGACAAGTATGGTAGTAGTCCTAATCTTAATAATCATAATAATAGGTAGCACATATAATGCTTTTTTGAGGTTTTTCAGAGTGGTGTTGAGGCAGGCATCCACCATTTTTGTTCAGATCCTGGTTTGGAAGGAAAGCTTCTCTCTTGAGAAGAGTAGCTGAGAGAGTAGCTAGAGATAACTTCACACACAAAAGGTTTTGGGGACAGTTTGACCCATAAATAATTGGGAATGAGGAAGAATGACCCATTCCACCAACTCAGCATAGTGACCAGCACTCAAAATAGAGTCATAGATCTAGAACTGAAAGGGACCTTAAAAATTGTCTCATCCAATCAGAATTTCATCTCCTACTGGCTCAAGAGCTAATTGTTAAGTTTTCAGTATAGCAAACTTTAAGTCAGAACTTGACTTATTGCTTTATTGATCATTTAGATTTTAGAAACTCATGGAAAACTAATAATATAGATTAAACTTAAAAGTGTGCCTTTCTATATATTTTATTTTCAGAGAGCCAGTTATTAAATATATACCATCACACCCTTGAATTCAATCACTTAATTTAACAGATGAAGAAACAGAAAAAGTACTGAGAGATTAAAAGACTTGCCTGCTCAGAATTTGGTGATTTAAAAAAAAACTTGCAATACATCCTCTGAATGCCAATCCAATATTCTTCTCATCACATTCTACTGTAGAATTGAGTTGGGTATTACCTTTGCATAACTTTTAAACAGAAAGAACAACTACAACAAAAACAGGTCTAATGAAATGAATCTTTCTCCACAAACTCATTTCTTTCAAAAACCTCAAAGCAAAATTATCAACTATACACAAACTGACAAAACAGTTAATCTGTGTTAACTTGTCCAAAAAACATATGCAACCATGTTTCACATGCAAATATTTGAAAACAGAACATGTGAATCCATCTTCCAACACAATAGCATTATGTTTACCTTACATATGCATATGAAGAGTTGGAAAAAAAAAAGATTTCATTATTAGAAAGTATTCAAAGATATAGAGTCAAATTATCTTAACTGATTTTCATATTTATAAGCCCAATTTGTCCATACTACATTAGATTTAACACCAAGTTATTTTAACTTAATTGTTTGAATAACCAACATTCAATATATTCTGGAAAGTAGTTAGAATAATTAGTTCACTTAGAATTTTGGAGAGTTAGTTCATGATTCCCATTCTATTTTCTCTGTTAAAAAGGCATTGAATGATTTAGAGAGCAGGTCAACCAAGTTTTAAATTGAAGTTCTATTAGTACTTTTAATTGTATCTACAGCAAATTGATTATAGAAAATTTTAGAATATTGCAGGTTAAAAGATTATAGTTATCACTGGTCAAATATAATCATTTGCTAAGTACATAAAATATGGTAGGAACTATAAAGAACTTTTTTATTGTTGCATCATTGCCTCAGTGGAAGTGTGCTTATTTTGTTGTTATAGTTGTGTTTGTTATGTTGTTAGTAGTAGTACTTCATCATCTCAGTTATGGAAATGATGTTTGAATTCAAAACAGAAGAGGTATGTGCTCGTTTCGTGTATTTATTTCCATTGTAATCCTAGGGGGAGGAGGAGGTTGGGAAGGAGAACACATCACATAGATCCAGCTTCCTCTCTTCTCTTCCCCCCACCCCCCCCATCGGAGTGTACAAGACTAACCTGTCCAAAACTGATGGTTTACACAGCCAATCAGAAAACAGTCAAGATGATGAAAATTAAGGTAGTACCACGTACCGCTATATTTTCCTGAATGAACTTGGCTGCATCATTTGGGGATTTAATTCTTCCTGGTTACAGTCTGCATCACATATAATCTGGTATGTCTCCTTGGCTGGTGCAGCAGGGCTTGCTAATGACAGGAGCTATATCCAAAACCTGGCGAGTCTCCTCAGCCTTTGAACCAAACTTTGGGGGGGATGCAGCAGGACCCAATGAAAAACAGCAATACCTTCTCGGACAATTTTGCCCATGTTTTCTAAATTCAGTTTGAGATAAGGGCAGCTAGTTTGCTAGAGTGGGAAGTGCTGACTGACAAAGTGTAGTCTACTACAAAATTCTTTCTGGCACTCTAATTATCCTTTCCTTCTCTACTTCAGTATCACATGTAGCCATGTGTAGAATCATAAAATAATTATGCAGTGTACAAGCTTTCTGGGAGCATGTACCACTGTTTTCCTAATTCTTTATCGCTCCCATTGATCGTGGCGTGTGTGCATTGATCCAAGTCGGCCATCTGGTTAGGCAAGATAAGCATGCTAGTGTCTTTGCATTGCACTGTCACTCAGGGAGGGGGTACATTTTGGCTGTAGGGAATTACAGGGGCAGGATTAGCCCTCTTCCTATGAGTAAACTGAATTTTAAATGCAATGTTGCAGCTGCATGGACCGTCTTACTAACTTCTGTTTTTACCCATGAACTGGGTAGATTTTTCTTCCTGTTCATATTGTCTCCAAAGGTATAGCAATGGTTTGCATTAAATGGGGTGGGGTGTATTGGATGGGGGGATCATTTTTAGCATTTGTTAGACTTGGAAGTGGCCGATTTCTAAATCGCAAACCTGCTTTTTTTTTAATGCCTACAAAAGACTGCAGGACAAAAATACATTTTAAATCAAGAAATGGACTCAAAATAAGAAGAAATTTTTTTATGTAGAGGAAAAAAATATTTGGTTTAGTCATTGTAAGGAAATGAGAAAGAGAGAGAGAAAGAGAGAGAGAGAGAGAGAGAGAGAGAGAGAGAGATTAAGAACATGCTTTATAACAATTGAAAAATAAATTATTCTATGAACCCAGGAATGTGATTGTGATATAGCCCTCTTACCTTATTTATTTCTTGCTTTCCCGCATTTAAATTTATTGACCCCCAGTTTATGATATCCAGCTTAAATGAAATATTTTATTCAATGAGACTTTTTCCAGCTTCATTGGCCACTATTGTTTTTTAAATTTGATTGCAGCCATTGTTGTCTCATATTCTGCAAATGTGTGGAAGACTCAAAAGCCTTTCCTCTAAAATTGAACAATTCTGTCAAAAAAGATTAGTTCTATTTTGTCTGCTGGGTACTGACTATTCATGAATGTAAAGAGAGAGGGCTTGAGTGTCATACTAAGTTGCTAAGGTGGCTGGATTTCGGCTATTGACTTGAGGATACCAAACTGGAGCCTACAAAAGAGCAGCCAGAAGGAGAGGAGAGAAATGGTCTGCCATGTGTTTGAGCGATACCTTCTTTAGTCGCCCATTTATTTCTTTTGTTGACAGAACTTTTATTGTCATACAGTGGAAAAAAAAAATGTTAGACACAAGATTCAGGCAGCACCAAGCAGAAAAAGGGATTAGCATATCACTAGGATCATCTTACACTGAACCAAATTCTTTTCAGGACGGATAATTAGCGAATACAATCTTTTCTGGAGCCTATGGACAGGGAAAATGAGCTCAGATCTCTGGTTAGAATATTAGAAGACATAAAAGACATTTGCCAATATAAGATATACATATTTGTGTGTCAACTATTTCTTCACTGCATGGAAAAGCTTACCATAAATTTTTATTATTGTGCCATATTTTCTGACAGGAAAATATTATGTGGTTAAATACATTGCAAATTTGGGGCAGGATAAATAAAAATTAGTATTATCTGTATTTAGAACTTTAAAAAATACTAAAATAAAAAACATATGTTTTATATAAATGGTCTTTTGCTTATGTATGATAAATACTTCCCAAACAGCTACAAGACTATGTGACATTGTAGACAATGAAAGATAAATTTCTTTTTTTTTTTTTTAGAGAATGATCACTCATTTCATTTTATGGAAGAGTTAAAGTCATCTATGCAACCTAAGAGAGAGGAATTCTGTTGCCTCCCTTTTATTATCCTGTCTACTTTTGCCTTGAATCTGTACATGTGCCTATTAAGCAGTTGTATATGCAGCATCCGTGTAAAACAGATTTACACATAATGCCTCAGATGAATACACATCTATTATATTTCTAATTTATTGCAGGCTTTTAGAAAAGTGAATGCACAGCTGTGAAGAAAAAACTTGTTTCTGAACCAGATTTTAAGGAATTAATGAAATATTCAGTAGTGAAGAAACACAAGAATACTTTATATGATCAGTGTATCTTATTTAATTGCATGAGTAAGAGATGGCTATTGACTAGTTATGTTGGAGTTTTTTGCTACTTTATATTATTGCTATAGAGTGAATTTTTATCTACCTCATTTGTTGCTCTTGTTCCCTTCATTTCTACCAATCAACTCAATATGGGTCATTTAAAATTTATTTTGATTTCTTGAAATTTTTTTATAATGCAAAAATTAGTTAAATTAATATATTGCCAATAGAATGAGTTTTGCAAAAATAAAGGGGATAGTGCAAATTTCTCATATCAAACTATTGGACTGAAAAACCTTGAGCTTTGCCTTTAAATTAGACAGTGGTAATCTTGACTATTCATTTCCTATTGCTTCTGATTGACTAGTTGATGGGATTTTGGCAAAATGGCTCTTTCTTGGCCAGAAGTAAACAGACCATGGGGTTGGGTATTATACTAGACTTTGTGGTGTTGTCTGTATTTAAACAAAATGATCTTGAGTGTGAAAAGGGATTTTTTTTGTCAATGCAAAATGGGATTATACCATCAGATGAATGAAGATAAACATTAAACTTGATGCAAAGATACTGTTTTTATTTTCCCTTTCAACATATCAGAAAAAAAAAAAGTCTATTGCTAATTTTATAAATATATAATGTGTTTATACAGTTTGATTTTTTAAAAAGTTAGTACCACATCTTGAAATGTGTCTTTTTCCCCACTGTGTATCTTTATGGGATCATAAAAATACTAGTGCCTGAAATGAATACAAACTTCTTGAGGGGAGGGACGGAGTTTTCTTTCTCTTTTTTTTTTTTTTTTTTTTTTTTTTTTGTTTGTTTGTTTGTTTCTTTTTGCTTTGGTTTTTTGGTCCATTTCTTATCATGGTGCCCTGAGGATAGGATGTATTTAATAAATGCTTTTTTAGATTAAATTCAGTTTGATGATCTACTATTAGCAGGCTAGTAATTTTAAGGTATATTGAATTCAAAGATCTGGTTTATGTCCTCTACTAAATGGTTATTAATTTGTGTTAAAAAATTATTATTTATTGAATAATACTGTTAGCAATTCTATAGTACTTAACATTATCTCATTTTGTCCTCACAACAGCCCTGTGAAGTAGCTTCCATTGTGATCTCCAATTTATAGATGAGAAAATTGAGGTAAATAGAAATTAGGTGATTTACCAAGGTTCACACAGCTAGTAGTGTCTGAGGTAGGATTTGAATTCCTGTCTTCCTAATTCCTGGTCCAGTGCTCTATACACTCCATTATCTAGTTATGGTTAACTTCTTAGTATAATCAAATTCATATTTCCTAGTTTCTTTTCATACCTATACTTTAAAAAGCAACAACAAAAAGAAAGCACCTTATTTGGTTTAAACTCAATGTGAACATCTTTCAAAAGAAATACAGGCCTTTAAGGGTAGATAACTAAGTCAAAGCTTCATTTATTTAGAGTTGGGAGAGAGCATAGAATTATAGATTTTGAGGTGGAACAATTCCTAAAGATCCTTAATCTAAATACCTGTATTTTACTTATGAGGAGACTGAATCCTTATTGCCTAAGGTCAATAAGTAGTTAGGGTTAACTAGGATTCCAACCCAGATCCTCCAAAAAGACCACAAGGCTCACCCAGACTCTGACACACACAATTCATTATACATGATGAGATGCCAAAAAGAATATCAGAATATTCATCTAATGTATAGCCCATCAATTAATCCAGAACTTTTAAAAGATAATATAAGGCAACTAATCTAGTATTTAGATTCTAATTGGTAGATTATTTTGGAACCTAAAAGTGAGTTATTCACAGAAAAAAAAAATCTAGTTAGAAAAAGAAAAATTGAGAAGAGTGATAGCGTAAGAAAAGTAGAAAGAATTTAAAAAGAGCCTAGTATTTTTTAGGTGAAAGGGGCCTTAAAGATCATCTAGCCCAGAGGTTTTTTAACCTGGGTTCATGAACTTTCTAAAAAATATACAATTTTTAATTACTGTATTTTAATATAATTGATTTCCCTGGTAATCCTGTGTATTTTACTTTATGCATTTAAAAATATTATTCTTAGAAGGAATCTATGGACTTTACCAGATTGCCATGAGTCCATGACATGAAAAAGATTAAGAACTCCACCCTCCAGATTGACCCTCTAATTCTACAGATAAGGAAACTGAGTCTCAGTCATTATATGTGATTTGCCCAAGGTCACACAGAGAGTAAAGTTAAATCCTATGTTCTTTTCATGACAAAAAGCCATAGCTTCTTTAGAAGGTAATGGGGAAGTAGTTAATGCAAAGAATACTAAACAGTAAAGAATGTAGTTTACCAGGAGACAAGATGGAGGTGAAGAGTTGTCAGTTTTGGAAGCTTTAGTATGTATTATCAAACAAAGAAAATACAAAATGTGTAGTGAATTAGTAAAACAAACAAATAAAAAACCTTGAAAATCAGACTTAGGGGGAATGGCACTTGTAATTTAGACCAGGTCTTCTTAAACTTTTTTCACTCACGACCCCTTTTCATCTGAGAAATTTTTATGTGATCCCAGGTATATAGGTATATACAAAACAAACATTTTAGGTAACAAATAATAAATTTGTTTTTAAACAATTCTTTAGTACATATATGATTTTACCATTTATTAAAGATAAAAGCAAAATTGCATACTAATGAGATGGATGTACTTGTTTTATTTTTATATAAAGAATTAAATCTTAGAGAAATACTTGATTTTCTTTACTGTTGCCAAATTCTTCATGACATCCCACATTCAGTTATGTGACTCCATGTGGGATCATGACCCACAGTTTAAGAAGCTTTGATCTAGAATACAGTATACATTAAGAATGTGTGAAACTGATTTCTGTGCTTCAGCTGACTAATCTATAAAAGGAATTATATACTATTTAATCACAAATGTACATTATATAATATTCATGATATTCAGACAGGCAGCATGGTATACTGGATAAAGAACTGGTCTTGCAATCAAGAAAACCTGAGTTTAAATCCTGCCTCTGCTACATGCTAGTATACAAATACTTCAAAATACCAAAGGTAATTCTTTAAGATATAAATTAAAGGTAAGTTGCCAATATAAATCAGTGAGTTAAAAAAATTGCTAAGTGCCTACTATGTGCCATGTAGTAGAACCACAAATACAAAAGACGGTTTTTATCTACTTAAGTTGCTCACAAGCTAATGGAGAAGACATCTTGCAATCAACTACATATGAACAAGCTATGTATAGTACAAATAGGAAATAATTAACCCAGAGAAAGTACTAGAATTAAGAGGGATAGGAAAAGGCTCCTCATAAAATATAAAATTTTAACTAGGACTTCAAGAAAGCTAACGAAGTCAGAAGGCATCAATTTGCTTCAGCTGAATAAGTTTTAATATCTAAACCTAGTAACCTATACCAATGAGAACAAAGGTCCAGATAAAATAATAATAATGGCGATGTTAATAATGATATCAACATATTTTGCATCATGATATTTTCTCAAAATATTTTCTTATATCTCTGTCCATAAAAAAAGATATCTTTTTTTTTTTTTAATTTCAAGCTTCCAAGTGGACAGTTAAGTCTACTTAATCAATTTTATTATCTACAGTGACATCATGAATGGAAATACCAAATAAAGATTAAAGTTAAAGTTGGGGGAAATGTTTTGTCTATTATGATGCAGCCAATCAAAAGTGATGACTCTTAATTTTAGGAATAAACGGGCCTGGATTCTTCTGTGGTTCATACATTATTACAATTAGCTAAAATTAAGGCAAAGAGAAATTCAAGAACACCAAATCACACTATTATATGTGCCACAAATTCTAAATCAACTTGTTGAAAAGTGAAATCAGTCAAACTAATTATTTAGAATCCTTAGTTTTATTTTTTGCTTTTTGTTGTTGTTGTTCTCTAAAAGACACATTTTAGCTAGTAGGAATAATCACTCCGGTTTTGAAAATGTTGGGTTATTTAATTAAATTCAGCTGGAGGGTTTTTTTTTAATTGTTTTACCCCTGTATAGACAATTTCAATTGGTGAGAGAGTTGAGATAAATTACTAGTTAATTCAGTTGAGCAACTGGTTTAACTAGTTTTAGGATCTGCTTTTTTTGTTTTTGTTTTTGTTTACCAAATTATGTGACTGAGTTGATTGAATTGACTAGGGATTCTGTGAAGGCACATACCTTGAAGGGGTTGGACTAGATGAGTTGTAAGATCTTTTCCAATTCTAAATCTACAAAGCTGTGGTCCTAAATAAGCTTTCAAAGTATTGCACAGAGAAAATAGTGTACGAAATGCTACAGATGATAAAAGAGAATTGATTCTTGAATGGGAGATATGAATAGGATATATCTATATTTACATATGTATAAATACAAAAGGCTTGAATCTTACTTTGCATATCTACATGTGTATACCTTATAAATAGTGTTCAACTAGATATAAGGTTATTTATGATTAGTATCTGAAATTAGTTGTTAAACATTAACTGGCCAATGTTCATCATCATGATAAGTTGTTTAATAGTCAATATAAATGAAGATATTAAATTCGAAGCAGAGTTCACACATTAAATAAAAAGCACAAACTAATAGGAGTTGAGAAAAAAGGAAAACCATATAAAACATGGGACAAATAGTTTAAAATTGCAAAGGATGCGATTAGAATGTTGAATCTACTTTGAAGGACAAAATCAGGGGTCACATCATGATTCTATGGGGAATAAAAGAGCGAAGTAAATTAAAATGGGTTATTAAAGATCATAGAACCTAGGATAATAGATTTAGAACTAAACAGATTCAGGGGCAGCTAGATGGTGTAGAGGGTAGAGCACTGGCCTTGGAATCGGGAAGACCTAAGTTTAAATCCAGCCTCAAATATTTGACACTTACTAGCTGTGTGACCAGGGGAAAGTTACTTAACCCCAATTGCCTTACAAAAAAAAAAAAAAAAAAAGAAAAAAGAAAAGAAAAGAAAGAAAGAACTATACAGGTTCTTAAAGGTTCCCTAGTCTATCTTCCTCACTTTACAAATGAGTAAATTGAGGCTTAGAGTGGTCAAATGACCTTCCTAATGTCATACATAGTAAGTAGCAGTGCCAGGATTTGATCTTCTGACTCCAAATGATATTTGCATTGCTGAATTCAAAATTGGAGGAACCAAGTCTGACTCTGCAATGTATTGCACATGTGACCTTGGACAAGTCAAATGACAGGGAGTTGCAATTAACTCCATGAGATCCATCATAAAATGAAAGGGTTGCATTATATAGATTCTTAAATTTCCTTCCAGTTCTAAAGATAATGTTAATCGGGGCAGCTAGGTAATCCAGTGGATAGAGTACCAGCCCTGAAGTCAGGAGGACCAGAGTTTAAATCTAGTCTCAGACACTTAATATTTCCTAGCTGTGTGACCCTGGGCAAGTCACTTAACTTCAATTGCCTCAGTAAAATAATAATAATAATAATAATAATGTTAATGGAAAAAACATCATCCTAAGAGTCAGAAGACCAAAATTCTAAGTCTTGATTCTATTCTTGAGCAGCTGTGTGACCTTGGACTTTGAACCTCAGTTTCTTTGTCTTCAAAATGAAAGGATTTAAAAAATAATAATTTTTTTAAATTACATTTAAAGACAACTTTTAACATTCATTTAAAAAAAGTTATTCTTTTCCCTCTCTTCTTCCTTCCTTTTCCCCCTTCCCTAAGAGAGTAAGCAATTTGATATGTACAGACATGTAAAGCATATTTCCATTTTAGTCAAGTTGTGAAAGAAGAAACTTGTAATGGGCTGAAGTTTTGAGTTGATGCACTTAGGTCCCAAGTACATGAGGCTAAATAGTAATTGGATTATACTCTATTAATACACATGATTGGATAAAGAATGGTCCCTGCCCACTCTCTGTGCAAGTCCTGATGTGTTGTACAGGAAATGACGATTTTGGTGGGTGGAGGCAGAGAGAGGAACAGGAAGAGAAGCTGGGAGAGATTGGGCCTGGGTCCATTCTCCTGGCTGCTGATCTTGTGGCTGCTGGTCGTGTGGCTGCTGGTCTAGCTAGCTTCTTGAATCAGCTGCACACATTGCTATCGACGATTCTCTTCCACCTCCAATCCTTCTTCATTGAGAATAAAGACTGACGATTTTCCCCTAACCTGAACTCCGGACTCCTGCTGATTTTAAAATACTCGATCTTCACAGAAACTAACCAAAAGAAAAGAACACAGAAAAAATAAAGTGAAAATAATGTACTACGATCTGCATTTGGTGGATAACATTTTCCAACATGAGTTCTTGGAACTGTTTTGAATTGTTTTATGGCTGAAAAGAGCTAAATTAGTCATACTGGATCATCACACAATATAGCTGATAGTGTATACAATGTTCCCCTGGTGCTGCTCACTTCACTTTGCATCAGTTCATGTAAGTCTTCCAAGTATAAATGAAAGGGTTTTAATAAAATGAGGTTCTATTATGTGAGTTCAATAAAATTAATTCCATTTTCTGCCTGTGGAGTCATTTTGAATTTGGAAGAGGCTAAAGAATATTTCAATAAAGTAGTTAGGTTCCTATCAATAGAATGGAGCAAGAAGAGAATATTATGAAGAATCATGAGATAGAATCATCAGGACTTGATAACATAAAAGATGTATGTTATTAATAAGCTGTAGATAACAGACAAGCATCAAAAAAAAAAAAATAGAGAAGTTCATAAGGAAGACAAAGTGGGCTAGAGGAATGAAAGGAAAAGTTTGGAATCATGTTAACTATTAAAGATATCCAAGTAGAACTGTATTATAAATTATTTTAGGGATCAGGACTAGAGGGATAGCTCTAGGACTCATCTCTATTCACAATGTGATGCCAGGATGCTTGGATGCTCTCTTTCTGAGAATTTGTCCTTCATGTGTCAGGCTTTGTCCATTGTCCACCAGACTCTTATAAGAAGAGCAAATATCTACCTTTTTTTTCCCTAAGTGAAGGCAGAAAGTACTCATTTTTCCTCTAGGGTTAACTAGTATGGTTATCACTGGTCAAGCATCATAATTCTGTGTGGGAAGATTGTAATACTGTGACAGAATGTGAAAATAGAAAGGAAATCTTTGGAGAACAACAACATGGTATACTTTTATTTCATAAAATCTAGTCACTATAATACAAAAGCAATTTTGTGTTACCAGTAAGCGCCTTGTTTTAAAAAGCAATCTATGTTTTGCCTTTGCTCTGGTAAGATATATAGTCTAAAACCTGGTTTGAGCAGTTTATAAATAATAAAAGTTATAATGAAAGTTTGACCCTATACAACTGAAAAAGATAAATTACAACAAACATTCTTTCCTCCTGATGCCTGTTTCCATTATTAAAATCTCATCAAAACAAAAAAAGGCAAATAGTTGCTTATGCAGCTAAAGACACCTAAATCCCAAAATATTTAATTATCTTTTTTTTTTTTTAAATCGCACCTCTTCTCTTACTCTGGATTCCCATGATAGATTAGTGTCCAAAGTTGCCACATATAAAGAGAAGAAGTAGGTTATGAAGAAACAGAGTTCTGTCTTGCTTCCTGGGGAGAATGAAATTTTAATTAGGTAAGCAAAGAGGTTATTCATTACATTGTAAACAAATTTCACAAAAAGAGCTCATTTGAGTTTCTTTTAAAAGAAATGGGAAAATATTAAGGAAGTTAATTGGAGCACATTCAAATGACAATTAACAAAGACACAATTATCTTCTTTTGACAAGTGTGTGGATTAGAGATATTTTTATCTTTTGTTTATGGCACTATTTTAAAATGTGGAAATACTAAGAAAGTATAGATAGTCTCTATGTGAAATTGCATATTTTGCTATTTATATTTAAATAACTGCCTGTGAATTTATGCACAAATCATGGAATAATTCCTAGCAGAAATTATTATTTAGAAAATAAAAAATTCAGAGACACAGTATGCTTTTTATATTAAATTGCCCGTTTCCAGCATGTCACTTATAGTTATACAATATAAAAACATTGCATGATAGCCCAATACAAATTATTCACAAGGCTAATGAAGATGGAGGACCTTATTTAAAAAAAATTCATTTAGAAGCATTGTAGAGAGCAAAACTAGTAATGCTGATTATTTGTATTTTAATTTTTTGCCTGCATGTTGCCTAGCAGAATAGTAAAAATGTTAATGACATATATATTTGTTTGGCAAGTTTTACAAGGACTTTGCACTTTCATTTTTATTTTCTTTTATGAGACTTTTTCCTATTTGGAGAGAAAATTGCTTTTGAAAAATTTATGAAGCCAGCCAGAAAGCCAAGGAAAGGAGCCTTGGTTATAGAAAAACAATAGAAAGTATGAACAGATGCCTGCAAGGCTCAAATCATCTTTGTGTTGTAACTCATCTTTGTCCTTTTTCTACTGAAGACCACTTAGATAAATCCATCACTTCCTTTCTTCCAGTTTAATCAAACAAGCACTTTTCCATGATTTCAACCTGCTTCCACAAACTTTTTTTTTTTTTTTTAACAATATCTGTCATACACAAAACACCTTTTGTTCTATGAAACCACTCTGGCATTTACTCCTAAGAGAGTGGCTAGAATAAACTGGAATGGATGCCCAAACCTAATTTTATTTTCAATATTCTTGAGAAATATTGTGAAAGTCTCCAAAACTAAATAAATTTAAATTTATTTAGCCATGATCTAAAAGATGATGGGAAGACATATGATAGTCTATAGCATATATATGACCAGTGATAATTTGAGTTAAAGTGGCATAAAAGATGTCATCTAAGAAATGTATGATCAAAAAAAAAAAAGTTGAAACAGACTATGTGGCATAACCACAGGAAGAGATTACAAGTCATGAGTCCCAATGTTGTAGTAGGACTCAGGGAGTATTAGAAGTCCTAGAGAAAGGTCTCAGGAATGATGAATAGATCTTTACCTAAGACTGATCTTCACCTAAGATCACACTTTTAAGAGAGATTTAGGGAAGTCCACAGACAATATTGACCCAGGATTGTATGGAAAGTGTATATAAGTCACAATTTGTAAATTTGGAGGAAATATCCATATCTACACAATCATAGAAACACTGGAGAATATTTATTTGGGTCATTCTATAGATGAAAGTCTAATGAGACCAAAACACTCAGTCTTCTTTGCTGGGTTTGCTGTATCTCTCTCATCAAATTTCATTAGTGTTTCCACCAGTTCTCGTGGGTTCAAAAATCATTTCCATGTAAATAACTTCCAGATATATCTATCTAACCCTAGTCTCTCTCTGGAGCTTCAGTCCCACAGCCTATTAAAAATATCCAACTGGATGTCCTTGAGACCTCTCAAATTCATCATGTCCAAAACAGAACATATCTTTCCTTTCCAAATCTGCCTCTCTTTCTGATTTTCATAAATCTGTCATTATTCTTCTAGGCACTCAAGCTTCTAACCTAGGAGTCATTCCAAGCTATACTAATAAATATTTAACAACTGGCTTTTTGGGGAAAAAATGAATGCAAAATACACTTTTAAGTTTAATCTGCATTCTTAAATGTTTCCCTCAAATCTTTCTTAAGTCTAAATGATCAACAAAACAAGAAATCAAATCCTGACTTATAGCAATTGTTGATTTCTGAGGTGTAAATACTCACACTAAAAATTTTAAAGTCAACTCTTGAGTTAGTAGATGTTATGAGCCAGAATTTGAAACAAGGTGAACCTCCCCAAGAAACCTGCTCCCAGAGAGAACCATAATATTTTAAAGAAGAGAACACCACAAGTAGGAACTGGTTCCAGCAAACATCTAAATTGTTTTCAATTCTTCACTCTTCCTTACTTCCATCCATTTCCAATTAGTTGCCAAATCTTGTTGATTGTGATTCAACATCTCATATTTTATTTTCTCTTTAGCTTAGTCCTTTATCATTTCTTACCTGCACTACATTTCAATAGTCTCCTAATTACATTCCCTGCCTCCAGTCTATCCCCAGTGAACATTGTACTGGACTTGAGGTCAGGAAGACCTGTTTGAGGCAGGAATTGATTAACTATCGATTGACTAAACAAATTGTTTAACTAATGTGGAGCTCAGGTTCCTCATCAGAAAAATGAGAGACTGCAATTCCTTCTATTTCTACATCTTAGATTCTATGATTCCTCTCTAATCCATTCTTCCCTCAGTTGCCCAGTGATATTCCTAAAGCATAGGCTGGTCATGTCACTCTCGTTTAACAAGTTCTAGTGCATCCTTAGAGTCTCTAGAATAAAATCCAGACTCCTCTATTGGGCATTTAATGCCCTTTACAATTTGTCTCCATCTCACATCTCAGACTTTTTGAATGTCACTCCCCTTTATAAACACTACATTTCAGCCAAATGGTTCTTCCTCCTCTTTTCTGTAAATTTATTGCCAGAGGTTGTATTCAGTATGTATTTCTGCTAACAGGGTAGCAAGATGTAAATTTTATTCCTTAACATTTTCTAGTCAGCCACAGGAAAGAAATTCTGTAATAGACAGCTCTTTCAGATGATAGAAATATGAACTTTTAAACACTCCTTACCAAGTTTCAAGTATGTACTGGAGACAACTGAAGTTCCCTTGGGCACTTTCAGGGGGTCCACAAAGCAAAAGCTACTTTGTAATAATACTAAGATATTTTCATTTCAATGTAAATACAATAGACATAGATCACATAAACAAAAAACTCTGGAGTGGGTTGAGAGTAGAGTCCCTCAATGATTTTTAAGAGTGTAAAGGAGTCTCAGGAACAAAAAGTATTAGAACTGCTGCCCTATACAGACCTAAGATTCTGTGGAACTAATCTTTACAGCTGACATGTGTCAGGCAATCAGAGAATAACACAACCAAATTTACCAAGTGAGTTCTCTAGGATAATTTAACTCTTACCTTACCTACCATTTGAAGTTACCCGTATACAAGCTTAGATGAAAGAAATATACAAGATTTGCTAAAATATTCATTATGGGAGTTAAATTGACCATGAGGTCAAATTACTGATGATTCAATAATATAAAAAATGCTGCTTTTTGTCTAATAAGAGATACATATTTCTCCAAAGACATTTTTTTTTTTTTGCAAAGAAGGCTCATTTTAGAATTTAATGAGTTTTCTCTACCTTGTCTGTGCCTTTGCATATTCCATTCTAGAATAAATTTCATCTTCACTTCTGTGTCTACCTGTGTTCACCTCTGGCTTTCTTCTAGCTTAGCTCAAGAAATTTCAAGAAAACAATCTTTTCTATTGATTATTGGGGTTCTCCTTCCCTTTGTTACTTTGTAGTTAGTCAGTCATTCAACAAGCATTCATTAAACATTTACTAAGGGTCAGTCACTGTGCTAAGATCCAGACACAAATATAACAATAAGGAAGGAGAGTCCCTGCCTTTTCATTCACATAGTGAAAGATGACACATAAAAGGAAGCTGAAAAATAAGGAAATTCTTCTTAAATAGAAGTTCTGAGAGAAACCATTTAATCAAAAACAAATGCCATGAGAGGTGAGGGAACTGCCAAGGTTTGAATTCCAGGACTGAAATGATCTTTCAGGATAAAGAATTTGCTGAGGCATGATGGAAGTTTGAAGTTGGGAGAGAAATTAATTTCTGTGCATTTTGTATTTACTTCTCTATGGACAAACATATTGTTCTCAGTCATCTCTCCCTCCCACTTCTTCCTCCCCTTTCCCCCACCCCTCTTCCCCCATCACTGCTTTTTTGAGGGTAAAGATTATTTTTTGCTTTTGCCTTTGTAACCTTACTGGTTAGTACAGTACCTGATGCATAGTAGGTATTTAATAAATACTTGTAGAAGGAAAGGAGGGAAAGATGGAAGGAAGCAAGAATTAATACTGTACAAATGATTAGCATAGGAATAATGAAATGAAGTGGTTTGTAAGTAAACAATAATTAGTGTGAGAATACTGGGCTAGGAACATTAGTTATAAATGGATTCCTACTGCAAATTCAAATACCGTACAATATAGTAATCTATTCTGTAGATGATAGAAAATGTCATTTTTTAAAAATCCATTATGAGAGTAAGTTCCTGTAGTTCTAGAAAATAGTTAACCCATAAAGATTTTTTTCTTCTTGTAAAGTAAAGCTTAAAAATGGATATTTGAAATAATTTGTTAGAAATATAAAGCCAAATATATGCTGTTGTTGTTGTTCGATTGTTTCAATCATGTCTGACTTTTTTTGACCCTATTTGTGATTTTCTTGGCAGTGATACTGAAATGGTTTGCCAATTCTTTCTCCAACTCTTATTACAGATGAGGAAACTGAGACAATGTGGGTTAAGTGACTTACCCAGGGTCTCATGACTGGACATCTTCCTTACTCCAGGTCTGACAGTCTACTGTATCACCTAATTGTGCAAAATGTAAGGATGGGATTGAAATTTGTTGTCCAACCATTTCAGTCTCTGATTTTTTGTGATCCCATTTGGGATTCTCTTGCAAAGACACTAAATTTCTTCTTCAGTTCATTTTACAGATAAAGAAACTGAGTTAAATGTGATTAAGTGAATTGTCCAAAATCACACAGCCAATAAGTGTCAAAGATCAGATTTGAATTCAGATCTTCCTAACTCCAGACTTGGTACTGTACCACTTAATCACCCCTTCCCCCACCCATAATTCTTTAAATCTATATTGTCTATTTTCTGTTTTGTTTCTTAATAGAATATTAATTGCATCCTGGAGAAAAAAGAATGCTTCACAATACAGTTTCTGCTACATCATGTTCTAGCCCCACTCTTTGGTTTTTGCTCCAGCTTCTCCTTTCACTAAAATATAGATACAATGTAGCTCTACCACTCTTCCAAGTGTGCCTTTCCCTACTCCCTCCTTTTTAATATTATCCACATGGTAATATTCATCAGAGGTTTGATTATCTTGGGTTTTTTTATTTTGGTTTTTATTTTATCAGTAAGTAAAGGTTTGGAGGGGAAAAAATGGTATTTACTACTGATCACAAAGCCAATTCAAATTATATTGCTAAGTAGTCAATAGACTGAATTTTTCCCATATTGGAATGTCTTGATACTCTCAGATTAAATACTTAATCTGTTCTTCATTTATTATGATTCAGATCACTGGTTTGGTTTGAGTTGGTTTTTTGAAGGGAGGCAAGTAGGAAAAGAAAGGCAAACCTCAAGAAAGTGGTGAGGACTGAAAAATAGAGTGACTTGTTTTTTTTTTTAATAGAAATAACAGATATAGAAACACTACAGGACAAGGCAAGAGAATAAACTCACTAATCAAGTCTTTGAAGTAAATTTTCCAAATTACAGTTGATTTTCAGTAGATTTTCAAACACAGAATTCAATAGAAAGAGTTCTCCCCATTCTTGTTTAATGGTAGACAACTGAGGGGCAATTTCTATTGAATGGAAGTTTCATTTTTATATCTTACTACATTTTGCAATCTACCATTATAATAAATAATGCACAACAAATAATCTTTGTGCTGATAGGACTAGTAGATCTTACATGGTCATGTGACAGTTTCCTGAGATAAATCTAATCAATTTAAAGACACTCCTTTCCTAATTTCTCCCCACAGTAGTATATCCTATCAGTATTTATCTAGTTTATCCTAGTTATCTAGTTAAGTGGATTTTAAAAAGTAGTTTCTTTCAACTAGTATTTGCTACCCCAATCATATGTGTGCATGTGTTATTCAGGTGCTAAATATACATAGTTCTGACTAATCAGAGAAGACTAAAGTTAGCAAGGCAAATATAATCAGGGTAAAGTACAACCCTGGGTGGCAGATACATTTAAATGGAAGTAGTGCAACAGAAGAAGGCAACTCATTGGTATATACAAATTTTACAGCATCTGATGACAAGATGGTTTGTGGCTGAGCCATTGTCTAAAAGCCATTCCTCAAATTCCTAGTTGACCGTCAGCAGCATGAGATGTGGACTCTGTGACTTTATCTGTTAATGGGACTAAACACTTATGCCAACAGATTAAGCCTTGCTGAAACGTTAAGAAAATTGGGCCAAATAGAGATTGGGGGGATTCTTGTTTGGCTCCTATTTCATTTGCAGGGCCTTAATTGTGTCAAGACAATGGGAGTTTTTTGATAGCTGCAAAATAGTATTAATTGTGGGAGATTTATTGAGTTCAGTTTCCACTAAAGAATATAAACTGTTAAAAAAGCAAATATTCTATTTTAGTAACTATAGAGACTATAAATTTGATCCTCAAATTGTACTAGGCAATTTCTAATGGCCCAATTAGTCTTGAGGAAGGGAAGGAAAGCAATTAAATGATTCATCTTAAAAGATGAAAAATTTTGATTTTTTTTTTTGTTCAATAAGTTTGGAATATTAACAGGAAAGCACTCCAGTAACATCATGGGAGGGAAATGATTTTGCAACAGTTGACAATTTTTAGGATTTGTCAGACTGATTTCTCTTAATTGGAAAAGAAATAAATGGTTCAAGTGTAGGCACATTGAGTTTCATAAATTATCTTCCATGTATTTTACAATACATAGAAGTATACCAGTTATATTTATCTCAAGGTGTATTACAATATGAAAAGTAATACTTTTACTTTCCTCTTGGAACTTCAGAGAAATAGCTGTCATCCTGAGTAAGAGATCTTCAAAAATAAATCAAATAATATAACAAAATGCTCTTCAATCTTCATGACCTCCAGATATAGACCCAAAGTCTATAATTTCTAATTTTCCTTGTCATATATAAAAAATTTATTCTCATGGAGACTCCATAATATCACAATTTTATTGTATGAAGAATGCATGAGAAGGAATCATCTAAGGTACTTTTTTGCTATAGTTGTAGTCATCTATCCACATTAAAATAGTAATAAGAAATTTTGATTTAGTTAACTCTAGTTTGGAGGCCATCCTTTGTTATATTTCAGGAAGATGAGAATATACCTAAGATCAGGCAAAACCATAATGGGCTTAAAATGACTCCCAGAAAAACGCAGTTTTACATAAATTGTTTTTGACTCATTTCCTCTAATAATCTAACATTCTTACTCAATTTCATTCTATTTCATATATTTACAGTAGAGAAATAAAGCATAAGGCATCCAAAGATTATGATTATAAATATAAGCACTATGTTACAGTACTTTTAGGTGGCTTGTTTAACAATTACCAAATCAAACAGAAGTTTCTTTTTTCATACCCAGGAATCTTGGCATACATTTTTCATTTTATAGTCATTTATTTTCTTTTAAGTTGTAGTATCCTAATCATAACCCTTTCCCCTTCTCCCCTACTCCTGCATGTATAATGAACATTATATAGGGGAGAATATTACTTCTCTCCTCAGAGTTCTTGATATAATCATGAAGACTTCTAGAACAGTTACTCACAAGTTCCTTTCTAGTGTGGTTTCCCATATCCATAAACCAGCTGATATTAATTGCCTTTTACAAAGGAATATTGTGAGGTCCAGGTTAGCACCCCGGATGCCTTAGAATCAGTCGGAGTCAAGATAAGCAAAAGTCCTTGGTCTTTAGGGGGAGAAGTGAAGGGGATGGACACAAGCTCTCCACAACGTCCCTTCTCTTTGTCCACTGCCAAAGTGACTCTGGCTTGTCTTACTCCACCCTGTAATCTCTCCTAGGATTATCTGCATACATCAAAAGATCGAGCCAGCACAGAATAGTGGGAAGAGCCATTTTCCAAGCATATGCTAATAGAGTATTGTCCAATAGGTAATTAGCCTTAAGTGCTCGTCTGATTGCAGTGTACCTCTTCAGAGTTTCAGCCCTTTATAGAATATTTGCTGAGAAATCATGGCAAGGACAGAAGTTACAAAAATATCTCTAAACTGGGTGTTCATTTTCCCATTCTATACTTTACTATGTGGAATAGGTTCAGTCTTAAAGTAGTTATCATAAGACATGTCTCCCAGTTCTAGGGACAAACTCTTCCTCGTGTCCATGAACAGAATGTCCTTGGAGAGAGTGGTCTCAAACTTAAGCACTATTAGGCACTCAAAGAGAAAATACATGGGTCTGAGAAGTACCTTGTGATTCTTGGACTGTGAGTTCTTTTTTCCTTCTCTTTACTCCTTTCCTTCCTTTCCTTTCCTTTTCCTCTACCAAGTTGACTTTTCAACGAACATCAGCAATGAACAATTTCTTCTCTTGCTCACTTGGTCTGGTTCCTTGAAAGTCATAGTGATTTAACTGAGAGATTAGTCCCCAGTTAGGTTGGATCAAGTAAATCATTTAGATTCCATGTGAGCCCTAATTGTCAGAGGAACCTCTGATGACTTTGATAGATTTCCTAGTCTTACTGATTGCTCGAATGTGCCAATCTCAAAATGTTCATTCACCTAAGATTAAAAAAAAAAAAAAAAAAGATGCCATATGTTCATAGGTAAATGCAAGATGGATGGAGTTAGGACAGCTACTGTCAGTTTCCCATCCAGCAGGTCATAGTACTTCTTGCCTCACTTTCAAAAAGAAAAAGTGCAAAAAGGACCACTGGAAGAACATATTGATCATTATATATTCAATCTCAGTTTTGGTTCAGTGTCTTCTGAGTCTTCAGTTCCTCCAGTTCCACAGCCAACCAGAATATTTCATGTCACTAACAAAGGGCCAGGTCATACACCAAGTCATCAATATTAATTATTTAATGAACCAGAAACCTTCTTTTACAATCATAAATATTTTAATTTTAAAATATTTAAATAAAAATTTAAATAAAAACATAAGTTATTTCCTATATATTTAATTAGCAAATATATCCAATAATAAATAATTATATACAATATTTTGTCTATGCCAACATCAAAACTTGAGTCTCCTCAAATTCTTCTTACAACAATAACTCATTTCTCTTCATATGTATTTTTAAAATCCCACCAAAATCAAAAAGTCATAAGTAAGAAGGTTCTCTTCATCTCCTTCTAATTTGTCTTCTTCAACTTTTCTCTAAAGGTGATAGAATAATATATAAACTTTCTCTTAGAGTATCTCATCTTAAAAGTAAAACTTACAGTAGTTCTTAGCAGAAAGAATATTACTCTATCCTTAATTTTTTCATTTGTTCTTTTCATAGATTCTTTATTAGATCCAAGTATATCCAGACAAAATGCAATTCTCCCTAATTCCATTGTGAAAAATACTTTATATAGAGCCATTTTCTCAACTGATTTTTTATAGATCCCCAAGGACCACACTTTCTGATTCCCTAAGAATGAATATTACATATTGGCCATTTTCTCAATTTACTTTTTAAACTGAAACAAAATAGTTGTCTGTAATAATCCATCTCTATCCATGTTCTTAAAAAGACAGTAGCAGCATCTGCAGCTTCTAAAGGAAAGGATATTTTGAAACATGAAGTATATAAGTATTCCTATCATTCCGCCCCCCCCTTATTACTTAAAATTGGCATTTTTTTTCCACTTAGGGAGTTCATACGGTAAGAATTTTCAATGCCCTCTGATTCTTCAGTTTTTCTCTCTTTCAATTCATGTAAGTTTTCATTTTATTAGTGCATCTAATCTATGCTCAAAAATGGAAGGTCTCCCACTGTGTCCATGGCCACCTCCAGTCATCTTGATCAATATCTTGCCACTGGGCCCAGATGGCTGCAGAGAAGAAGGTGAGGCTGGTGACTGCACAGCCCTCCCTCACTTAAAGTCAGTTCATCTGAATGTCATAGCATCACTTCCTTATATCATGATCATCTTCGAGACTGAAGGGCAAACAGTAACTTCTGTGATTAGGAGTAGGATATGCCCTATTGGGGACCCAGACCACTCTGTTTCTTTTGTTTTGCTTTATTTTGCTTTCTTTCTTCTTTCTCTTCCTTTTCGTCCAATTCACATAACATATAGTACTTCACCTGTTGGTGCTCTACCCAAAGGAATGTAAATTTTGACCAAGAAAACCTCCCAAGATAACTTGGGGCTTAAAGCTAGGACCAAGCCTTAAACCCAATTCATTTTGGCTCTCATTGGTTGACTAAAAATAGATCCCAGACCAAGTCCCATTTGGTCATTATTTAGACCCTGATTAGCTCAGAGTAAATGTAAATAACAATTGTTTCTATTTTGGCCTGAAACCCTGAGGGTCATCCCTTCCCAGATTGATTTTGCGCCTCATTTCTCACCTAGCCTTAATTACTAATTGAGCATTGCTGCAGTCAAACTGAGACTTGTTAAAGACCTTAGCCTAAAAAGGTCTAGGTTTCCTACTGCATCCAAGGCCTTTTTCAATCATCCAGATCTAGATCTTGCCATGAATCCAGATGGCTCCAGGGGGAAATGAGGCTGGTGACTTTGCACAGCCTTCTCTCACTTAAAGTCAGTTCACTCCTTTTGAGAATGAAGGACAAGTAACAATAGCTCGAGAATTAGGTTATTTCTTACAATTGTCCTGCATTGATAAGACAATATGTCATTATAGAACTAGTGACTTAATAGTAACAAAAAACAGTATGAAGTCCTTGTCAATTCCCAATAAGGTATTTTCACATTTGTTATAATACAGTACTGGTGCACAAGAAAACATTCATATCTTAATTCTGTTGCATGTACATTCATGGTTTACTCTTTTTTTAGATCAGTATCATCCACATCAATGGATTTCCAGAAGATTTTGTATTGGTATTGATAAGCTTGCATGTAATTTGCCTTCTTCTGGGACTAGAATACAAAGAAGAGCCATTCACTTCTTTGTCCTCTATATAAATCTGATAAACTGTCATGATGAAAGGACCATGCCTCCATGTCTTTTTCTTAGACTCATAGGAGCAGTTTTATTACCCTGGTTGAAGTGCTAATTAAATCATTAGTTCTCTAAGGCCTAATTAGTCTCGTTTCAGAGTTTCTGCCAGATCTTTATATCCACCATAATAATTTTAGGCAGGGCTTAGAAAATTCCTATTTTTACATCACCTTAACAAGCATTCCTTTACTTTGCCATTGTCTAACCTCTTCATGACATACAGGATGAGTTGGCTTTTTGGGGAGTTATCAACATCATCATAAGCAATAGTTCCATGGAATTGAGTGGATATCCATCAATTGGGGAATGGCTGAATAAGTTATGGTGCATGAATGTAATGGAATAGTATTGTTCTATAAGAAATGATGAAAAGGCTAATTTCAGAAAAGCCTGAGAAGGCTTACATAAACTGATGTTGAGTAAAGGGAGTAGAACCAAGAGAACTTTGTACACAGCAACAGCAAGATTATGTGAAGATCAGCTGTGATAGACGTGGCTCTTTATAACAATGAAGTTGATTCAAGGCAATTCCAATAGAGTTGGGATAGAAAATGTCATTCACATCCAAAAAGAGAACTATGCAGACTGAATATGGATTGGAGTGTAGTGTTTTCACTTTTTTTATTGTTGTTGTTTGCTTTTTTTTTTTATTTCTCATAGTTCCCTTTTCATTTGATTTTTCTTGAACAGCATGGTGAAGATAGAAATATGTTTGGAAGAGTTGCACATGTTTGGCTTATGTCCAATTGTTTGCTATGTTGGGGAAGGGTTGTGGTGGAGAAAAGGAGAGAAATTTGGAGCACAAAGTTTTACAGGGGTGAATGCTAAGGGCTGTCTTTGCATGTTTTTGAAAGAATGAACTACTACTGAAAACAACAGCTACAAAATAATAGTTCTATGGCCAAATCAGCATCACCAAGTTCCACTTCACAGGTACTTGGGGAACTTTAGATAAAAATATCTGCTTGTCCATGTCATATACAAATGGTATATTGGTATATATATGTATGGTATAGTGGACATTCCCAGCTCAGAAAAACTAGGCTTATATTTTGCCTCAGACTCATTCTAGGTGTGACCCTGGGCAAGTTATTATCTCAGTGCTCTAGACACTCCAAGGCATACATTTGCAGAACAACTGAAGACTTGCCTCGGTAGAGGGTATTTCCTCATAAGCAATTTGCTTAGCTTTGCCTATACAATTTAAATCACAAGTATAGACCACTAATATTATTAACTATGATTGAAAAGACATTGTAATTTTTGATTTTCATTTAAATCATGAAAGTAATACTAAACAAAAAAAATTGACTTAAGATGGAATTTTGAAGATGCTAATTAAAGGGTGCTAGTAATTGGAACTTTTGGAAAGGGTGATGAAATCTTCCTTCATATATCCTTCATTTTATTTAATAAGATAAAATTGGGTTGAAAGTTTTGGTACATGAAAAATCTATGATGGCATTGAAAGTGTTTCTTGGGTTTGCTGCAGGACCAGGAAATCAAGTGGAGATATGGGAGGGCATAAAAAGCTGTGAAGTATATGACAGTTTCTGCCACATTAATTAGCTTATGTTAGCTATGCTATTTTTCTGCTTGCTTTTGTGTTTTCCTGATAATGCTTTTTCAGAGTTGTGAGAAAATAAATAAGAAATGTACATACAGTTCACATTTAATTAAATAATGATGGGGCCAGAACAGTAGTGCTAGGCTTTATTACTAAACCCTTAAAAACTGATTGAATAGGGACTTCTGGGTCACATGACAAGAAAGATGGTGGATTAATTACTTTCTCAGAACCACTTCAACTCTCCAACCCTCCAAAAAAAGGAATTAAACACCAGATGTAGAGTAATTACAGTTAAATCCACAGGAGAAAGAAGACAGAACCCCAACAAGGTAAAATCCGTATGAATTAATACTTGAGAATTCTAATCCTTAAAGTGCTCAAGCAGCACCCCTTCCACTCTGGCTTCTACAACACCCATGGCTGAATCTAAAGCTAACTCACATGTTAGTGCAAAAGTCTATCTTGGGATCCTACAACGTACTCAGTCTTCATGAAGTATGAAAAACTGTGTCCAATCCAGCTATATGAAATTAAAATAATGAAGAAAGAAGGACAAGGTAAAAATATGCTGAATTTTATCTCAACACCACCCCTAGGTTAATGACCCTCCAAAAACTACAGAAATTCTACTCAGAACACCCACCACTCACTTCCTATTTTACAAGAAGCCAGAGATATTCATTCTACCCAGTCTTGAGGATGAAAATAAAAGAAGAGTAGAAACAATTAGAGTAGGATACCAACATACATATCTGTACACCTGAAGAAAAAAGGACTGAGATATCTTTCCCATCTGGCCCATCCCTCCCAAGATTACTCAGGTCAGGGAGCTAGGCCAGTGAAATCTATATCCATGACAGTGAAGAGTCAATCAATTTTATAGCCCAGCTGCCCGATATCAGAAGAAAAATGATTATATATTTATATATAAATGATTAAGAATACCAAAAAAATAGGCTAAAAAGAAATATCAAAGATAAAAAACTTCAGACAAAGCTGAGCACACAGATAATTTAACAGAGGAATCCACACAAAACCAGAAGGAAGGATTCTAAAACAGAATACAAATTAGCAAATATTATGTTGCAAAAAAAAAAAAAAAAAAAAAGGAACCAACATCCAATGAAGAAAAGCACAGAATAGGCTTTGTCATTTGGATCCACTTCTACCATGGCTGACAAAATGGGAAAGTGCTTGGACAGTATCAATAAACTTCACTAAAGTTTGTGTAGTGGCTGCAAGCATGACTAGGAGAGCAGGAGTGAAGGCACACAAGTAGTCAATTGAAGAGATGAAGGTCTTATCCAGAACAAATTGGCCAGGATCTTCAGAAGGGCTGGAATGGTCACAAGAACAGACATCACTATAGAGATGACTAAAAAATTTCAAGGTAATTGGCAGCCCAACATCTTTGACAGCAGCTCTGAAGAATATGGCTGTTACGCAGTTGTATGGTAATTCATGAGATTACAATGTAGATTTGAGGTTTTTAAATGCAGAATATATTCAGAAATAATTTACTGAATTTAGAATTTTATAAAAGACAACTGTACAGTTTAATTGGCTGACTGGAACTTGAAAGACTCAGAAAGGAACTTTAAGAGAAAGGTGGAAGCCATGAAGGCCATGGGATAGTATAATGGGATTTTCTTGGTAGATAACTATAAATATAAATATTAAACTTATTACATCACAGATCAATACATAATAAACAAACAAATCTCAACAGGATACAATCATGAGATTGAAAACTCCTTGAGAGCAGGGATAGTTTGCCCATTTTTGTATCTCCAGTGCATAACACAATGCTTACATAGTAGGCACCTAATAAATATTGATCAATTTATTATTTATTGATTAACAGAATATAAATTAAGTGGGATAATTAGAAAATGTAATTCTGGAAGTTGTGATTGTAGGAGTATTTAGTGAGAGACACTAAACCAAAGCATAAGAACTAGAAGAAATTCAAAGCAACTGTTTATATCAGAATTAGATAAGATGCTTATGATACCAGAATAAATGCCACTTAAACCAGTCAACATATTCCCTGCATGAAACAGGAACCAGGGATTATTCTTTACTCTCTTCATTGGAGAATAAAATTGGCAACTGTCCTTCTAGATGTATTTGTCCTTATTATATTTTGAAATGAGATATAAACTCATAAAAAAAATTTTAAATTCTGAAACAGAATTGGTTTTCATCGAATTATTTTGAAGGAAAAATGTTGCTGATTGGTGTAATAGAGCACATGCTTATAGATTTAGAGCTGGAAGGGACTTTAGAAGTCAATAAATTAAATATACTTTATTTTTAGATGAGTAAATTGAAGTTCAAAGAGGGTAAGTGACTTGCTTAAGATTACACAGCTAAAATAAGTATTTGAGGTCCGATTAAAACTAAGGAATTTCCAGTATCTTCTCCACTAGAGTAAGTTGCCTCCTGGAGATGTTTTCACCTGTATCATAATAAATGTGGAGAGAGGAAGAAAGAGAGACAGACAGACAGACAGACTGAGAGTGAATATGCATGAGAAAACAACAAGAAACTCTGGAATGGTTCAAAAGAGAAATTAAGTCCATAAAAGAAAAGCATAGGAGAGACTCCAGGAATAACTATAAAAAGTACTCTCAAAACTCAGAATTTTAAAATTCAGCTAGCAGATCTGGGAGGGGGGAGGGAAATGAATCAATGGTGAAGAAGCTATTTAATGAAGGAAAAAGATGATTAACAAATTTGGAAAGCAAACTACTGAAAAGGAGGAATATTTGGCAGAAAAGAAGCAAAAGGCAATAAAAGAACATATGAATTCTTTATTATTATTATTATTATAGCTTTTTATTTACAAAACATAGGTAATTTTTCAACATTGATCCTTGCAAAACCTTCTATTCCAATTTTTCTCCTCCTTCCCCCACCCCCTCCCCTAGATGGCAGGTAGTCCATTATGAATATATGAATTCTATATAAGCCAAACAAATGACCTTGGAGATAGGATAGACAGAAAGATAATTTAAAGATGATTGTTTGCCCACAGGAATATGGTAAGTTAATAAATCTAAATAACATAATTCAGGAGAAAAAAATCCAGAATTTCTGAATAGGAAAATATTGATTCTCTATATTGTTTCTCGATATATTGATATATATATATACATATATATTCTCAATATAATACCTTCAGAGAGAACCAAAAAATCCTGTATTTAAAAGTTCAAGAAATATAGTAGCCAAATTTAATAATTTTAATTACAAATAACTAATTTTTCAAGTGGCAAAAGTAATTTAAATAATCTAAGATTATTTTGTAGTCATGAGAAATCATGAAAGGAAATGGAATAGTATGTTATAAAAAGCAAAGGAGTTCAATTTACAACCCAAATGACTAACCTTGCAAATATATATCTAAGCATTAATTAAAAACATGTACATTTAATAAAAAGAAGCATGTGAGACATTTCTACCAAAAAAAGTTTAAAAGTTCAGTAGAATATTTAACCTGAAAATATCTTAAACAATTAAAATATTTTCAAAAGTAACCGTAACGTCAAGGAGATAACAAGTAATAAAACCAATTTTTCCATATATATATATATATATAGGGGCACTTGTACAAGGGAAATTTTGATCTACTAAAAATAAAAAAAAAGAACATAGAAATATCATCAAGAAGAAAAAGGATACACTGAGATAAACAATTTAAACAAAATTTAAATAAATAGAAGTGAAAACCTTAGAGCAGAAGTATTGCCTAATCACTCTGATTACATTTTGGATGAATTAATCTCTCTTGTGGGACACAATTGCAGAATGATAAACATAAAGAGGGGAGGGGAGGAACACCCCCAACAAATGTATTTATAAAATGAGAGGGAGGGGGCTATTGAAAAAAACTAGAGAGTCATTCAAAGGGAAATATTAAATTTAGGGTACTGGAAACAAAGAGTTGTCTATGACTAAGCCTATCAGAAGGACCAGTCTCACTCTGACACAGCAGGAATACTAGAGTCAAGGATACACTGGTCCTGAGTGATTAGGACTAGCCCAAAATTTGAAGATCCCTTTTATCAGCCTATAAAATGTCATTTTTCTCGTCCTAATTAGCAATATGGGTCATCAGTAGTGATTTGCTGGTTCCATCTTTCAATCCATATTTCATTTACTTAAACCCAATTGATTAGCAGAACCACTAAGCTATGTGTCTATTGTTTTAGACTTATGAAAAAGTATATTGACAAGTGTTTTATATTCTACAGAGTTTAAGACTTGTTGAACAAAAGCTGATCTGAAAACTAGAAATCTTATGGTAAAGAGTAAAAGTGGTACTTGACTGAACAAGCAAGCCTACTATATCTGAATGAATTTGAGATTCAGATATTTCTAGAAATAAGTCATAAGCTGGTGAGAGTGGCAGGCAGTGAAGTGAAATATAATTAAATGTAGTTTCATTTTTTTTTTAACTGGTAGCATTCATTCTTGGTAGACTGAATTTGAAAGGAAAGTCCCTGCTTTGAGAAAGGAGAAATCTAAAGGAAAATCACCCCAGCCCCATCCGAGTACATTGTCAGCTTAGTTGCTTTGTTCACTGGTACTACTTGCTGTTTACACTATAATTCAGAAAACAAGAATTGCAAAAAGGAGAGAACTAGTAGGAATAGATTAGCTACAAAATAATTTAAACAAAGACAATCACAGGAACAAAATACTGACTGAAAAGGATATAAAAAAAAATTTAAAGGAATAATAAGAAATGAATGAAAAAAGTATTTAATAAACATTTATTATATGCCAACCTTGTGCTAAGCCAAAAAAAGAAGAAGAAATCCTAAAACTCATACTTTTAATATGAATGGATTAAATAGTTCAATAAAATGAGAAAGTAAAGGAATGGATAGGATAACAAAAATCTATGAGCTTGCTTTACATGAGAAACATTTTAAAAGCAAAGAAATAGGCAGAATCAACATCAAAATGAGAGACTAGGAAAAAATTGCTATTCATAAGGTGGGTAGAAAACAGTAGATGAAATCCTACTATCAGACAAAGCAAAAATAAAATTTTAAAATATCAAGGAATATAAAAATTATACCCTCAACAGACCCATAAACAATGAAATTATATCATAATAAACATATAATACACCAAAGAACATAGTATGTAATTTAATAAAGAAAAATCAGCTAAGCCCCACCCAAAATACTTATACATACACACACACATACAGAAAAAAAGAGAGATTTACATATGTATAAGAATGAAACATATAGAAGATATTTACTTCTCTCTAATATTACCCTCAGCAGTCATGGGAGACTAATATTCATTCTTCAGAGCTTGAGAAATCTAAGAAAATAACACTGTGGAAACTGTGGGAAAAATAGACCTGAAGGACAAATGGTATCTTCTAAATATTAACATTAAAAAGTTATTTCTTAGTACCATATGGTACATTTATAAAAATATATTACATGCTAGGGTTTGAAAAATCATAAATAAATACAAAAAAAGCAATAATACTAAATATATGTAGACTATTGCATAATAAAATTGTTCAATAATAAACAGAATACAAATACACAATCTTAATTAATATTTAGTAATGATATCCTAAATGAGTGGATTGAAAAACAAGTCATAGAAACAATTAATGATTATATTAAAATGAATGATATAGATGAGAAAATAAAACAAAATATATTGGACATAAATAAAACAATTCTCATAGGACTTATATATTCCCAATAACATATTAGCAAAATAGAAAAAGAGGAATTAATTATTTGAATATACAATTAAAAATTAGAAATTCAATGAGTAAATAAATCTAAAATTAGCACAAAACAGAACATCTTAAAATTTTTCAAAAGCCAAAAAAGAAATCACTCTAACATTTTCTTTTTCTTGAAAAAACAAAACAAAACAAAACTGTAATCCTAATACCTAAATCAGGGAAGGCTAATGCAGAAAATAAAACTATAGAATGTTATGATTAATATTATTAACATTATTATCAATTAAAAATTTTAAAATAAAATTCAAGAGGAATTGAAGGTTTATAGTAATTTACCAAAAAATCAGTCACTGTGATCAACTTTTATTTATACTAGGAATGGTTCAACATTAGGAAATTGATTAACATAATTATATATATATATATTTATTTATTTAAATTTAAATAGCCCAAACCATATGATTATATCAGTAGATAAATAAAAAGTTCTGGCAATGGACAAATTAAAAGCATAAAACAAGCTAAACAGGCTTAGAAAAACTAAAAATATGATTAATAGTACTTGCTCAATAGCAATCATATCTATTGAAATTTCTTTTCTTGCCATTGTTAAATGGATCAATAAAGTAATAGCCAGCATTTTTATCATATTTTAAGGCTTACAATTATTTTATTTGTAATAGTATAGTATTATACGATTATTAGTATGTATATATAATATATATTATTATAATATTATTATAACAATAAATATATATTGTATATAAATATAATAGTAAAATAAAAATACAAAGTATTTTACAAGTATTATCTCATTTGGCTTCACAACAATGTAGGGAAATAGATGCCATTGTTGTCCTCATTTTATAGATGAAGAGATTGAGACAGAGGTTAAATGACTTGCCCGAGTACAAAAGTGAGAATTATTTGAGGTCCAATATGAGCTCAGATTTTTCTGACCATAGGTCTAATATTCATACCATCTAGCTTCCTTGATATCAAAAATGGACATGATTTTATCTGTGAGAACAGCATGAAAAAAGATGCTTTGCCATCTCTTTTTCCGTTATACCTTAAGAACTACTGGACTTTTCCATCTAAATTGCTGCCAAAACTTCCTATATGTGTTGTCTCCCTGGTTTGGTCTAGAATATTGTGTTTTATTCCCTATATCAATAAAGTTTACAAAGCATTTTCATGAAATTGCATTGAAATATATATTAAATACATATTAGGTGCCCCCCAATAACAACACTGTTCTTGAGTATTTAACTGGCGGTAACATAGGTAGGTTCTTCTTAAAGCAAGACATGTTCATTCTTCTCAAATTGAATTGTGAACTCTGGAAGACCCAGGAGAGACTTTTTTTGTAATCAACTTCCATTTTTTAATTTTCACTTCCAATACCAATTAATCGTGCAAAGAGATTTGCAGTGTATTTATTGAGTGTCTTGTGCAAATCTATTTGAATTGAAAATGTGTCTGAGTAGAAGAAAACAAAGAATATCTGAAGGAAAGAACCTCAATATTTAGACTGCTAATGAATAAAGCAAAATATAATAACTTGTAAGCTGAATAGTAAAAATTAAAGTATTGCTGCAATAGTCTTTCTACATAAAAAAGCATCCAACTAATGCAAGTAGCTTCTTAAGTGTTCTTTGTCCATCAGTCCTTTTAGGTGGCCTTATCCTGGTGTCCTCATACATTGATCCTCAGGAATGAGCTTATGAATGACTTTTGCAGGACCAAGTGCACTCCTTCAGCACACCAAAACCAAAGTGCTGAAAGGGAGACCAGTGAAAGACCCAGGCTACTAGAAAGGCAGCATCACATAAAAGCAAAAAGCATTGGATTTAAAATTGGAAAATCTTTGCTTAAATATTGTTTCTTCTACTGCAATGAAACCTCTAGGAGCCATAATTATCTTGTCTGTAAAGTAGTTGGGGGAGTGGAGGATGGGTGAGAAGATGAAGGTAGAATAATGAGGGGAGGAGGGGAGGTGGTATAAGAAGAGAAAGAAAGAAAAGATGGGGGACTGAACAACCTCTAAATTCCTTTTCAGTGCTATGACCCAGTAAACTTTTCTTTAATTGAGCAAGTTTTTATTGAGTCCTTTCTGTGCTGGTGATGCAAGAGACAGAAATTGTATATGTGACATGATCCTGATCCACAGGGAGTTTAAAATCTATTTGGGAAGATGGTAGAAAACCAGCACATATGACCCAACTAAAGAACAATTAAATGATATATTTTAAATAGATTTAGGTTTTAGAAAAGAATTAGAGTAATTAGTCAAAGGATAGCTGTCTATTATGTTTTAATTCCTTCCCTTCTTGTACAACCAGGAGAAAACATAAATTTTTCCCTTGAATAATCTATGGTGACTAATTTGATTATGTATTAAAATGTTGTAAGCTCTTCAGAAACAGAAACTCAAAACATCAAAAGTATTATCATTGTTTATCTTGGTTTAGAAATCAAAAACATGACCAGTAATAAATGTGAATCAAACAATGGCCATACTTCAGTTAGTGTTTGCCAATTTGCAAACATATCATATGAAACCAAATGATATTCAGCCAACCTCCTACATTGTGCTGTATTGGGTGTTTCAGTAGGTTGCAACATTGCCCACAATTCCTATTCATTTGCCCAGCTATTTCCTGTGATTCTCTAAATCAGTGAACCTGGCTCTTGCAAGAAGAAGGGAAGTAAATGAACTCTTTCAGTTGTGAAATAGTGTGTTTATTAAGCTCATAGGAGACATGTTGGGTTAAGATCACATATTGTTCAGTGACAGCTTTCAGCCAAGGAAAAAAAATTTGCTCCACCTAGCTATAAAAGTTACGTTTAGAAGATTCATAACTTTAAATCACTCCCTCTTCCCAAACCACCAAATTTTATTTAAATTTTAGATTTATTAGCACTAGAATTTGTGTATAGCTCCATTTACATCATGAAAAAGACATTTTTACAATAAGCACAATGAAATATTAACAGAGAACAGTTTGTAGTTTTACACTTAAGCTTACACAAATCTATTATAAAGTATTCCTTTAAAATAATTTGTAAATATTTTTTGAAATATATTGATTTGGTTTGAATTCTGTTTCTAATTGCTGGATTAAATCAGGCTTATGCATCTTTTCTATGATGTTTTCATTTGAATTATGTTTGGTCTTTATTTTTAGAAATCATTATAGTAATATACATTAATTCAAGGTTACTGAAGGAAACATTTTGAAGCCTAATAGGGGTTGCAATCCAGTGGATTGTTCTATCCTTTTGGCATTGGTCTTTAGGAAACAGGAATTAGCAATGTTATTGTCATGATTCTGAAAGGTGAAAACTCTTCAAACAAAAAAGCAATACAGTCAACTTTGAAATTGTGAATTGATCTGACCTGTCATTCCATTTCTCTTATAATATCCTCCTTTGTGAAGTCTTTATCATTTCCACCATCTTGCTTCCTGAATTTTTTAAAATATGTATTTCTGAATACCTGTCGTCATGTTCATGTTTTTAATAATTTGTGGTTATAGTTATTTTTTTATATCAGCTTCAAGGTTTTTATTTATTGCAACCAAGAGGCACAGTGGATACATCACTGGACTTGGAAAAATATCTTCATGATTCAAATCCCACCTTGGAGACGTATTAGCCGTATGACCCTGGGTAAATCACTTAACCTTGTTCGCCTCAGTTCTTTATCTGTCCAATGAGTTGGAGAAGAAAATGGCAGCATCTTTGCCAAGAAAACTCTAAATGGGGTCATGTTGGACAGGACTAAAATGACTCAATAACAACAAGATTTAAATTCCATGGCTTAGATCACAAAATCATAGAATTTTGGAAGAAAAGGGGAGAATAGAAGCAATATAACTTAGACACTTCTGTTTGCCTCAGTTCCCTCAACCATTTAAAAAATGAGAATAATAATATCACCTACCTTCCATGGTTATTGTGAATATCAAATGAGGTAATATTTATAAATCAAATAACAGTGTCTGGCTCATAACAGCTATTGTTGTTGTTAATGGATGATATTATTAGTAATATTAGTATAACAACCACTCTTCTTATCAATGTCTGTCCAAATCCCCTGAAGAGTCACCTTCTACATCAAACCTTCCTGAATACCTATCCTCCAGATCGAAGTTCTCTCTCTTACTTTGCAATTCTCAGTCTTGTTCTTAATGTACTGCTTAATTGTAGTTTGAATTCGTCATTGCATACAATTTTTATCTCCTCTACTAAACTATAATTTGCTACCTAAGACAACAATGAGTTTAGCACTTCATAAACTGTAAAGTGCTATACAACAGTGATAGTGACTGGACAAATGATTTCACTGGTATAAAGAATTCCAAAATGAAGAAGCTATTTCTGCCAATGTATATTGGCCTTCTCTGGAATTTATTTTCTTAAAGAGTTCCCTGGAGTGCTGGAAGATTCTCTCTATGGTTATGTTACTATTAAATTTCATCATTAATGATCTTGCAATCAATATAGTCCTTCAGATATAATATGTTTAATAAATGTTTATTAATAATAGCTAACATTTACATTTTGTATAATGTTCTTTTACAAGAAAGGCAAGATTGTACAAATAGAATGCTGGTCTTGGAGCCAGAAAGACCTTCCCTTAAGTCTAACCTCTGATACCTTCTGGTTATATGACCTTAGAATAGACACATAACTTCTCAGTGCTTGACAGCCCTCTATGGTCATAAGTGAGAGAAAAGAAGCTAACCTGGAGCAAGAGTTTCCTATGCAAAGAAGCCACAGGTCTTATCCATATCTTTTTACATGCATGACTCTTATGGCAATAATGCTAAAGAGTGGGTAATAGACATTATTCAATCCCCTCTCTTTCTTTCTTTCTTTTCTTTGTTTTTTATCATTAATATGTTCCCCCTTCTTTAGTCCAGTCATACTGGCAATAAATTACTGTTGCTTAAATACTCTTATCTTCCATTTCCATACCTTTGCACTAGTAGTTCCTCATGTCTGAAATGCTCCCCCACTTATTTCCACTTGGTAGTTTCCCTGGTCCTCCAGGACTCAGTTCCCTAGTACTCCAAGACTCAGTTTAAATTCTGCCTTCTTTATAGGGTCTTTCCTGACTCCTATTGTTCCCTCAATGTTCCAAAAACCCTTCTAGGACATGATGGGAAGACAAGAAATCCAAAATCTTTTAGAACCTTCAAAACTCCCAAAGTCATCCTCCAAGCAAGAGGGGAAAGGAAGCCAAAGGAGACTAAGTTCTAGATAAATTTCTCCCTCCACAAGTAATTTCTTCTCAGAAGTGGCTCTTTTCCATTCTACCAAATCTCTTGGATTCTGAATTAGTTCTTAGGTTTTATACAGGCCCCATAGCTTTTTCAAAGCCATCATCTTATCAGAGTAGAGTTCCTGTTGTCATGTAACAAGACACATCATGTAGAAATCGTCTGATTTAAATTGGGAGCTCCTTGAGGGCAGAGACTGCTTTGTCTCTTTATTGCATCCTCAACTTAGCATAGTACCTAGTACATAGTAGGTATTTAATAAATGTTGATTGATGGATTGAATTAAGAGTCCAGAGCTTGTTCAGCCTAGATATGATTCACTGTTCAATCAAGAAATATTCTCATATGACAAGTAATTACTTTGGGGTGGAATTATTATCTTGGGATGGGGTTATTGTTGGGTCGTGACTCTTACAACTATTAATTGACTGACTGAGTGACTGAATGTACAATAGTTAACTTGCCAAAAAGGGATGAACTTCAAAGGAGGTATTTTGTGGGTTTTTTGTAACCTCCAAAATGATAGGTTGCTTAAATATTTTGAGATAATTATAAACCATTTTATTCTGACGATCTATCAATCTTATTTTTAGAAGCAAAACACAACATAGCTAAATGGATCAAACTAGTGTATTTTCATACATTTTAATGCCCACTTTCCATTGTATACAGTATTATTTCAGACACAGAAAAAAATCATACAAGTTGTACATTCTCTTATAATGGAAAATTATTTTGATAACACTGCACAAGTGATCCATACTGATATTAAGTTTAGAAGATGGGGGAGAGAGTGCGAAGAGTAAACTTAATTTGAATTTAGAAAGTCTCTAAATGATAATTGAATCACAAGTCTGGATTAGAATTCTAGGAGCAACACTTGACTTGGTCAAAATCGCTGTTATGAAGAGATGCAATTTTTACACAGTACTTCACATTGATTAAGTAATGTGTGAAAATGAAAAAAAAGTATTTGAATCTTAATCATAGTCATTTGCATGAAATAAAAGTCTGTGTCAGGGGAATGCACGTTATAATAACTCCTAGGTGTTTTGGTTGCATCAGTGAGCAAAGAAGTTGTATGCATTTTTGTACTGATATACAAGAATTCTTTTTATATTTATTGTATCTTTGTACGAGAATTCAGCAATATAGGATTTTAGCTGGTGAGAGACTACAACTGATTAACTTCTTTAACAATGGCTGTAATTAAAACAGATATTTGATAATACATGTGCCTAAATTAAACTGAAAAATATGCAAAGAAAGAATAGAATGAAATGGGAACTTGATATGAATGTCATTCACAGTCTGCTTCTCTTTAGATAGAAAGGTAATAAATAAGGTGAATGAACGCTAGAGAAATTCTGCCAGTCTTTGGCCTAAGTACTGCACTTGTTTTCCCTCTTTAGCTATATGAATTACATGTTTTCCTTAGGACTATAAACTTAAAATGTGGAAAATAGTAGTCATGGGAAACTAAAGTTCTTATTAAAGTCCTCCATTGCTCAATCATCTATACAAACTGTCTCCAGATCCAACTCATTTATTATTATTAATTAATTAATTTTTTTTTTTTGCTGAGGTAATTGGGGTTAAGTGACTTGCCCAGGGTCACACAGCTAGGAAGTGTTAAGTGTCTGCGGCCAGATTTGAATGTAGGTCCTCCTGACTTCAGGGCTGGTGCTCTATCTATTATGTCACCTTCATTTATTATTTTTCAAACCTGATAGAGGCTACTTCTGCCAATCATTCTATCCCTGTTAATACACCAAAGAAACAGACAAAATTTCAACTATTCATAACTTTTAACTATGGCACTGGACACTCATCTGCTTTTTTTTTTTTTTCCGGAACCTATGTTGTCAGCAAAATCATGTTTTAATTGTCCTAAGTTTTTTTTTTTTTTTTTTTTTTTTTTGGTTATAAATTTGAATTTCTCTTCTTATGGGTCAATGTTTTCTTAATTTGCATTATCTATACCTATTTGGGACTGGACATATCCGTGATACAAATGATTTCAGTGTCAGATATTCTCAGTCCCATACATGTCCCTGAATGTTAAATAGACTTGCTACCAAAAATGTAAATCCAATTTACACACAAGTCAAAACATCATTCTTGTGATATCATTAGTCCTCTTTGAGAAAGAAGAATGAACAACAAACAACAAAAATTTAAATAAAACAAGTGCCAGAAAGCCTAAAGATATTGGAAATTCTTAAGAAAAATAATCGTTTTTAATGAAATATAAACCTAACTCTGTAACTTTGGGAATTATTTATTCAATCCTTTGTTTTTACACATGAGGAAACTGAGGCCTAAAGAAGTTAAGAGATTACTCAAGACCACAAATGGCACAGTCAGGATTTTAAATGAAGTTATCTGACTTAAAATCTAATGTTCTTTTTATAATATGACTGCTAGATATTTTACTTTAAGTTCCTTCTACCACAATCTATAATAGCTTCCTAGCCAATTTCCCAAATTCTCCCTCCTTAGTCCATTCTTCATACTAGTCTAATTTCCTAAATTATGGCTTTCATCTCATTCCATTACTAAGGAAACTAAGTAACTAAGTAATGCTGGCTACTTGTGATTATCTAGTACATCAAATCCCACTCAAAGCAATTATCACAGAGGGCTGGTAAAATCCAGAATTCTTGGTCAGTCATGGAATGGAATTAGTCCTCCAGCTGCAGGTTGATTCTGTTGTAAGGTCTCTTGTCCTGTGCAGTTAAAACAAATTACTCTTTCTGGATAACTAGTGTATAACTGTCAAATTCAGGAACTGTCAGTCTCAGAATTATTCATAAAGTAAATCATCCCTTTCTCTAGCATGTTATATACTGACTTTTTCTCAGAAAAGGTAATAGAAAAGCAAAAATAGGCAAAACTTGAAGGTCTGAGACCTTCTGACTACATGCAAGCCCATGTATTCCATAATCAAAAGTGTCTGCTATAATCCACCTTTGTTTGAACAAGAGACTTTAGATTGGGGGGGGGGGGGGGGGTAGGGAAAGGAAGTATGAATAAGAAGAGAAATCTCCTCTCTCTATTTATTGCCCTTCAATTTTGAAGTCCAAGGGGGAGAGTGTCAAAAATTATCTCAAAGGATGATCCATTTCTTCTCACTCTTGTAGGTCATAAACAGGGCAGCTGTCCTCCCCAAAGTCCATCTTTTAAACCTTAGTCACCAGGTAGTGGTCTCAGGCACTGGGGAATATTTGGAAGATTTCTGTATCTTATTTTCAAAAGATAAGGGTATAAGTCCCTTAACAAGTGTCTAGCATAGAGAAGGAAATGAAAAACTATTCCAATATCTTTGCCAAGAAAACCCCAGATGGGATCATAAAGAGTTGGACATGACTGAAAAACAACTAAACATTATAGTATGAAAGTAGAATATAACTGAGTTCAATGGCTTTAAAGAGCTTTCACACACACACACACAACATTCCATGAAGTAATATATATATATAACAACAGAGCCAATATTTTACTTCCTTCTTTTCAGAATCATCCTCCTTCATCATACCTTGAGACCTTTGACTCATTTCCTTTATCTCCTTGTATAGTCTATCCCCAGATCTAATCTTCCTTCCTTTAAATAAGATTGTAAGATGTAGATCTGGGCTTTAGAGATCACAGTTCCAACCTCTTGTTTTATACATCAGGAAACCAAGGATGAAAACTGAACCTGAGTCTAGCTCCATGGGAGGTACTCTTTCCTAACAAGGTTCAGGCTTTGCAATTTTATCAAGGTTTTTTTTTTTTTGTTTTTTGTTTTACTGATTACTATATTTATATTTAATCCCTAACTAGAAAGTAAACTCAAGAAAAAGAACCATCTGTTTTGCTTGTTCTTTGTTTCCATATCCCCTAATATAATGAATTTAATTGAATTAGAATAATAAAATTTAGGGTCAGAAATCACCTTTAAAATCACTGGATTAGATTACATTAAAGATATTCCTTTAAGAGTTTCTCCTTGAGAAATGACTTGCTAAAGTGTCTAGAAACAAATAATAGATGACTGAGAAGTTATTTCATTTTAATCTACATTTTATTCATCTTTGTTCCCTGAAAGATCAGTCCACTACAACTTTCTGTGAAAGTGGAATGTATCTATTATTCATAGTACTTGAAACCTATGAAACGTGGGTTCTATTCCAAAACTTTCCACTAACTCAGTTTCCAATACTGTGCAAGTTCCTTAACTCTCTGAACTGTCATGTCTTTTTCTGTAATATAAATATAATGGCACATGAGAGGCCACCTCCCCACCCTCAGGTGAGAGTTAATAAGATAATGATTGTAAAGCTCTTTAAGCTCATCAAAAGAAAGGTGACATGTAGTATAAAAATTATGCAACTAATCGTAGTCAAAGTACATGTTTAAAATAGACCTGCCGAGTGATGAAATGATGCCTTAGGGAGAGAAGCTAATGCTTATATGCCCTGCAGGACCTGGCATTTTTTCTCCCTGTAATTTCCTTTTGTTTGAATTGACTTCAGAAATAGTGAAAGGTGTTTAGATCAGTTCTGAAAGGGAGAAAAACATGTAATATAGGACAAAGGTGAGATCACACAACCAAAATTCAAGTTAACTCCAGTTAGCAAAAACACTACTACATCAGCCCTTTGCACGAAAAGAATTGAAAAACAATTTTGCAAGCTTGATTATCTATGACCTGAGTAAGGAGAATAGGTTTGAGTAATTGTATAACAAGATGATAATCACTTGTGTATTCAGATAAAGTGGGGAATGAAGGTTGATCAGGTTTGCTTACTGTTGCAAAGCATATAGTCATTTTGTGTGTACATTGCCCCCTAAAGGTAGAGCTTACAAAGGCTTAAGATGTGACAAAAGAACCTTAGTCCCATGCTGTGTAATAGGGGCACATTTGAGAAAAGGATTATCTTTCCCATGAAGCTCCAGGGCTCAAGGATGGGCTTTATAAAAGTTCTCAACATTCCACTTGCCACCAGACTATGAGTCTGCGGCATAAAGTGAATGCATTGTGAAATATGGACTCCGGTAATAAAATGGTGAGGAAAGGTGGAAAATGAAGTGACGCCAGACTTTTTAAAGGAGACTAAAAGATTTAGCACATGATATAGGAGATACAATTAATGAGGGAAGAATAAATGAAGTGCCTTGCTGTAGCAAGGGCCCAAATGATATTAAGTAACACACTAACATGTAGTGGAATTAGTTGATATTGTAGCATAACTTCTAGCATTTTTCAGCATTACTCATAAGTAGCTGCAGAAGCGAGAGAAATGGTAGTCATCTAGATATAGTATCATTAAAACTATTTGACATTGATTAAAAAGCAGAAAAGTGGGTCAGGGGACAAAATAGGTAAGAGAGAATCAGAAACAGTTGAATCAAAAATTCAAGGTTCAATGAACCTGAAAACATAATTTACTTGGAAAATAATTTTTCCCCTTTTTGGGAATCCCAGAAAAGTCTGGCAGAAATTAGGTTTAGACCAACATTTTAAACCATATATACAACAAACTCAAAATGGATATGTAACCTAAATATTAAAAGTTATAAGATGAAAAAATTAGAAAATAAAATAAAATACGGTACCTTTTACAACCATAACTAGAGGAAAATTTTAAGAAACAAGAGATGAGTCCATCACAGATAATAAAAGATTTGATTATCTTTTTGATTGTATGAAACTGAAATGCTTTTGCAAAAACATTGATGTACCAAGAATTGGGAGAGCAGAAGCTGATTGGGAAAAAAATATCTTCATACCAAATATATCTGAAAAAAGTTTGTCACCCAACATATAAAGAACTAACACAAATTTATAAGACCTAAAATAATTCCCAATGATTAAAGTCAGAGAATATGAATGTGTCATTCTAAAAAAATGCAAATTATTAACAACTTTTTAATAACAACTTAATCATAAGTAAAAGAAATGTAGATCAAGAAAACTCTGAAGTTTTATCTCACATCCAGTAAATTGAAAAAGATTATAAAAAGATGAAAGAAGTCATATTTGAAGAGATTGTGGAAAGAATAACACATTAATAAACTGTCAGACCTATGAATTGGTGCAAGCAATTTGTCATTGTGTTAGGAAACTGATTAAAATATCCACACTCTTTAACTCAATAATTTGTCCCAAATGCTTAAAACACTTTTAGCAAGACTTGTTAGGCTTGTTTCTTAACAAAGAAATGGAAACAAAGTAGATTCCCACTACTAGGGAAATAGCTAAATAAGTTGTGGATCCTGAATGCAATGGAAGATCAATAGTTTGTTGAAAGAAATGATGACTATGAAATATGGAAAGAGCATGTGAAATGATGCAAAATGAGGTAAGCAGAACCAGGAAAAGAATTTTCAAAAATAATTACAATTAAAAAATTCAAAACTAAATACTATGAAATAATAATAACCAAGCTTGGTTCAATAGAAAGCATATGAAGTTATACTTCCTTCCCTTCTTTGCAGAAATCTGTTGATTAGTTTTGCTAAACTGTTTCCTTCCATTTATTTATTTATTTTTAGTGTAAGAAGTGGGATAGAGGAATATATTAGGAAATAAATGTGACTTAAAAATAAAGTAACTTTTACTAATTAGTTTTCTGTCTTTGTAATTTTTAAAATTAAAGTTGTAGAAGAGCACCAATTATAATATTTTTCTGTTTGTGTTTTATTCCCCCTACCAGTTTATAATTTAATGTCTTATACATCTGTGTATTTTCTCCAGTGCCTAGCACAATGTGTAAGACCAGTTTCTAAAAAAAATTTTCAAACTATCCAGAAAATAAGAGAAAACATAAAGATAGGTCAATCCCAAAATATAGAGCTCCACAATGACTACTTTTAATCAAGCTAGGTCACGTGTTTTTAATTATAAGCCTTTCTGCAAACTTTGCCATTGGAAGGAGTGAATGTGAAAATAGGGAATGCTGTCTCCTCAATACATTGTACATGACTTGGTTGAGAAAGGCATCACTTAATCAATCTTAATCTATATTTATCATCGTTCTTCAATCTTGTAACCCACTGAAGGACATCACTGATAGGAACTAGGTTATTCAATGCCTTCACACACAAAAAAGGATGTCAAGTTTTAATTATGATATTTTTGGGGATAATGGAGTTGAGGACATAGTTATAAGTTATTACTTACAGATGACATTATCAAGGAAAAGTAGAAATGCAAGGATATAACATGACAATGCTTCAAACTCAATCTACTGACTAAATCCTGTGGCATTTTCATTGAGAAATATATTTAAAGGATACTTATTGATAAAGTATGAAGTGAAGTGAAGTGTTGCTTGATTTTTTTTCTAAAGGACTCTACCTACTTTGATGGGAATAACAATGAAAATATAAAAACAATAATAGCTGAACTGTATAGTTATAAATAAATGTTTAGAAAAATTTAATATGATGAATATATAAGTGTACATATTTATAAGTGAATAATATGTAACTGAAAAATAAAATAATTATGTATTTATAAATGCATGAGTATATATATGAATAAAAACTATTTAAGTGCTCATTTTGTGCCAGACAGCATATTAGTCTTTGGTGATACAAATTTAAAAGTGAGATAAAATGAATAAGCCCTGTTTCCTCTCTCTTTTTTTTATTTTGGGTGGCAGAAAATTAGTGTCCCCATTAGAATAGAAATTCCTTGAAGTCAGGGATTTTTTTCTTTGTATTCTCAAGATTTAGGTCCCTTTTACAGCCACAGCTCAGGTGAGATTTATTAAAAAATAAGGAATGAGTCCATCACAGAAAATAAAATGGATCATTTTCATCTTGGTACAATATCTTAAACATCTTAAATTCTTAATAAATGCTTGTTTATTGAGGAACTCTAGAAAAACAAACACTGTAATGTTCTGTCTGCCCTAAGACAGAAATAGTTTCCCATATGAGAAAAATAATGATTCCAATGCACTATGGTCTGGTCAGAAGACATCTGTAGTATTATTTTCAGTGCTGGGCCCCATATTTTAACAAAGATATTAACAAATTTGAGTATAACCAGAGGAAGACAAATAAGATAGTAAGGAAAACAGAGACAAAGATATGAAACTGAATTAAAGAGAGTACAGATGTTTAGCCTGGAATAATTATTTGAAGGCCTGTCACACAGAGGAGACCTTGGGTTTGTTCTCCACCCTATAAAAGATCCTAGAATAACAACACCACACTCAATACTCCCAAGAAAAAAAGCAGCAAGACCTAAAAGTATCCAAACCAGACATTTCAACTTCTAAGTGCATGGAGCCCATTTGTAACTTTACAGTTAAAATCAGGAATTAAGGCTGAAAAAATGAACAAAGAAAACCTATCCCACCATAAAAAGCCATTAAGTTGATAGGAACATTTAAGGTACAAATCCAAGAAAATGGCTCCAAACATCTACAATTGAAACTTTAAAGAAAATTACATCAATTAGAATTCCTAAAACAGATAAAGCAAGAGTCTTAAATAGAAATTAAACTACTACTATTAGATCTGTATCCCAAAGAGAGCATAAAAAATGGAAAAGGATTTACATGACCAAAAACATTTGTGGCAGCTCTTTTTGTAGTGACAAGGAACTGGAAAATGAGTAAATGTTCATCAGTAAGAGAGTGGCTGAATAAATCATGTAATATGAATGTCATGGAATATTATTGTTATAAAAGAAACAATCAGCAGGATGATTTCAGAGGTCTAGAGAGACTTCCATAAACAAATGCTAAATGAAGTGAGTAGAACCAAAGAACATTGTACATAGCAACAACGAGGTTATGTGATGATCAACTGTGATGGACATAGCTCTTTTCAACAATGAGGTAATTCAGGCAATTCCAATAGAATTGTGATGGAGAGAGCCATCTGCATCCAGAAAGAGGACTATGAGGACTGAATGTGAATCACAACATAGTATTTTCATCTTTTTCATTATTGTTGTTATTGTTTACTTGGTTTTTTCTCTCTTTTTTTTTCCTTTTTCATCTGATTTTTCTTGTGCAGCATGATAAATGCGGAAATATGTATAGAAGAATTGCACATACTTAACATATATTGGATTACTTGCTGTCTAAGGGAGAGAGAAAAATTTGGAACACAAGGTTTGCAAGGGTGAATGTTAAAACTATTTTGACATGTATATGGAAAATAAAAAACTATTATAAGAAAAAGAAGGAAATTAAACTATTTGAAAAAATTAATTACTTTAGCAAAGTTGCAGGATATAAAATGAATCCAAGCAAATTACCAGCATTTTTATATGTTGCTAACAAAACCTAGCAGCAAGAAAGAGAAATTCCATTTAAATTAACTGTGGACAAAATAAAATATTTGGAAGTCTACCTGTCAAGACAAATTCAGGAACTCCATGAACACAATGACAAAACTTTTCACACAAATAAAGTCGGATCTAAACAACTGAGAAATTATCAATTGCTCATAGGTAGGCTGAGCTAATATAATAAGAATGACAATTCTACCTAATTTAGTCCACTTGTTCAGTGCCATACCAATCAAACTGCCAAAAATTTATTTTATAGAACTAGAAAAAAATAATAACAAAATTCATCTGGAAAAAGAAAAGGTCAAGAATATCAAGGGAATTAATGGGAAAAAAAAGTGCAATGAATGGTGGCCTAGTAGTATCAGACCTAAAACTCTATTATAAAGGAGCAGTCATCAAAATCTGGTACTGGCTAAGAAATTGATTAAATCAGTAGATGCAATAATCAATAATCTACTATTTGATAAACTGAAGGACTCCAGCTTCTGGAATAAGAACTCACTATTTGACAAAAATTGCTGGGAACACTGAAAAGTATGTTGACATAGACCTACATGTCATACCTCATACCAAAATAAGGTCAAAAGGGGTACATGATTTGGGAGTAAAGGATGATACTATGAGCAAATTAGGACAGCAAGGGATAGTTCACCACTCAGATCTGTGGAGAATAGAGGAATTTATTGCCAGAGAAGAACTAGAGAACAGTTTGAAATGCAACATGGACAATTTTGATTATATTAAGTTAAAAGGTTTTCTCACAAATAAAACCAATACAAAGTTTAGAAAGGAAGCAGAAAGTTGAGGGGGAAAATTATAGCCAGTGTTTCTAATAAAGGCCTCATTTCTAAAAAAAATATTGAATACTGAGTCAAATTTTTAAGAATACAAGTTATTACTCAAGCAAAGTTAAATGTACTATATACAAAGTAATAGTAATGTTCTGAGATGACCAGCTGTAAATAATTTTGCTATTCTCAGCAGTACAATGATTCATGATTACTCTGAAAAACTTAAGATGAAAAATCTTATCCATACCCAGAGAATGAAGCATGTTTCTCTCTCTCTCTCTCTCTCTCTCTCTCTCTCTCTCTCTCTCTCTGTCTCTCTGTCTCTGTGTGTGTGTGTCTCTCTCTTAACTTTATTTTTATGGAGGGCAATTTTTTTATCCATTAGGGTGGGAAATCTATGTTTTCTTTCACAATATGACTTTTATGGAAATGTTGAAGAATGTTAAAAAAAAAAAAAACAGTTGTAGTTTCTTAATGAGGGCTGGGGGTGGGGGTAAGGGGGTAACTCAAACATTTAAAAAATGTAAAAGTATTATTCTAAATGTAACTGGGGGAAAATATTAAATAAATATTTTAAAATACAAGTCATTCCCCAATTGATAAATGGTTAAAGTATATGAACAGACAATTTTCAGAAGGAGAAATTAAAGCCATCTATGGTCATGTGAAAAAGTGCTCTAAATCATTATTAATTAGAGAAATGCAAATTAAAACAACTCTGCAATACCATCTCACACTTATCAGATTGGGTAAAATGACAGGAAAAGATAATGAAGAATGTTGGAGGGAATGTGGGAAAACAGACTAGTGTTGGTGGAGTTATGAACCGATTCAACCATTTGGAATTATGCCCAAAGGCTATAAAACTGTGTATATCCTTTGATCCAGCAGTGTCACTACTGGGTCTATATCCCAAAGAGATCATAAAAGAGGGAAAAGGACCCATATATGCAAAAATGTTTGCAACAGCTCTTTTTATGGTGACAAGTAATTAGAAAATGAATAAGATTCCCATCAATTGTAGAATATCTGAATAAGTTATGGTATATAAAAGTATTTGGAATATTATTGTTCTATTAAAAAAATGATGAATAGGCTAATTTTAGAAAAGCCTGAAAAGATTTACATGAACTGATGCTGAGTGAAGCAAGCAGAACAAGGAAAAGAAATAGCATGATGGTGTGATGATCAACTATTATAGATTTGGTTTTTCTTATTGGTTCAGTGATCCAAAAAAATCCCAATAAACTTTGGATGGAAAACCCCAACCACATCCAGAAAGAACTATGGAGACTGAATGTAGATCAATACATACAGTTTTCACCTTTTTCCCCTTTTTTCCATTTTCCCCCTAATTTTTCCATTTTGTTCTGATTTTTCTTTTCCAACATGAAACATATGGACATATGTAAAAAGTGAATGTACATGTATAACAAAAATATTTTTACATGTAACTGGGGAAATTAAAAAAGAAAATAAAGTGATTTTATAAATAAATTGAGTGTTAAAATAAAAAATGAAAAAAATTAAAATAAAGGAAAAGTTGAACAAAACTTGAAAGCTATGAAGGAAAGAAATGGAAATAAAATTAATAGATCATTTAACAATCATTAAACAAGCACCATACCACTGGAAAATGGATCAAAAGAAGTTAATAACTCTATGAGACAACAAGAAATATCAAAATAAAGACAAAAGACTAAAAACAGCATAAAGCATTTTATATCAAAATGATTTACCTGGAAAACTGAGTGAGGAAAGCTATTTAAAAATCATTGGAGTATCTGAACACTATGACCAAAAAAGAAAATGCTTAGGCATCATACTTCTAGAAATCATAAAAGAAAACTTACCAGATCTTTTAGAACCAGATAGCAAAATTAAAATAGAAAGAAATCATTGGTTACCTCCTGAAAAAAAAAATACCAAAACAAAAACTGTGGCTCATCAGTCAAGATAATACATAGGTTAGCTGCCATCATTTTATAAAGATATAGCGAATTTAGAATACCGTATCCCAGAAGGCAGAGGATAAAGACACAATCAAGCATAACTTATTCAGATAAACTGAGTAAAATTCTATAGGAGGAAAAAATATAGCTGTAATGAAGTAAAAAAAATAAATATTCCAAATATTCCTGATGAAAAGACCAAAGCTGTATAGAAATGTTTAAATGAAAACACAGGAAAGACAGACAAAGAGGAAGACAGAGACAGAGAGACAGGCACAGAGATACAGAAAGACAGACAAAGATACAGAGACAAAGTCAGAGAAAAAGAGAGACATGGAGAGAGAGACAGAGAGAAAGTCTCCAATTTTCCCCAAAAGGAAATTCTCTGAAATTTCTAGTGAGCAAATTGGAAATAGATACATGTTGGGGCACCAGCTTCTCTACCTCTCAGTTTCTTCCCAGTCTTTCTCTTCCTCCAGGGACCTTTCTCTAAAGAGAGTCTGGAAATGTGTGTCTTCCCTTGTGTCTGAAATCCAGAAAAAGAAAAATTCTGTCTCTATAAGGCAAAAATTGTCAAATAACCATTATGTTTGTCAAATAGAAGAATCATATGAAAATACCCAAACCTGAACCCTGGATTATACTATCAATTAAAACTTCCACACAGTGAAATAGAATTTATTAAGAGATAGTGTATTCCTTGTCATTGAAGATCTTCCAGCGAAGTCTAGATGACTACTTCTCAGGTTGAATACTGTAATAGGTGTTCTTTTCCAAATAAAGACAAAACTAAATGGTTGGCCAAATTACTACTCTGAAATTCTGTGATTCATCCAACCATTTAGTTTACATACACACACACACACACACACACACACACACACACACATATATAATAGTTGTCTTTCAGGGGGGATAGAAACAATCATTTATGTTCATTTTATTCTTTTTGAACATTCCCTTTCTCCCCTCCCACTTAATAATATTTTATTTTTACTAAATACATGTAAATATAGTTTTCAACATTTCTTTTATAAGATTTTGATTATTATATGTACAATAATATTAAACATGATTCCACATTAGTCATGTTGTGAAAGAAGAATCAGAACAAAAAGGGAAAAACCACAAAAAAGGGTGAAATTAGTATGCTTCGAGCTGTATATAGAGTACATAGTTCTTTCTCTGAATATGGATATCTCATGAGTATTTTGTCTTAGATCATTGTCTTAGATCATTGCATTGCTGAGAAGAGCAAAGTCTATCAAAGTTGATCATCATGCAAGAACATTCCCTTCTTTGGAGATATAATAAAAATCAATGTGCCTTCAAAATTATGTTATTTTTAATATATACTTCTGTTTGCCTTTGACCAGGTCAAGTCATCCTGATTTTTGCAAGATTTTTGGATTTAGAATTTAACCTTTTAAGTCCATTCAGTTCAAATGCTCAACTCTTCACAAACCCATTTCAGATTTTCTTGGCAAAGATACTAAAATGGTTTGCCATTTCTTCCCCAGCTTTACAGATGAGGAAACGGCAGCAAATTGGTAATTTGCCCAGTATCTCACATCTAATAAATGCCTGAGATCACTTACCATCTTCAAGGAGGAAGGAGGGGAGAAGGATAGAATTTGGGACTCAAAACATTTTAAATGTTAAAAAATTGTTTCTACATGTAATTGGGGAAAATAAAATATTTTAAAAAATAAATAATAATAGATTATTTAATATTTAATAGTTTATTATATATAATAATTAATGGTAATAATTAATAAATAAATAATAAAAATTTAAAAGTAGGACCATTCAAAAAGAAAAAAAAAGTTTCAAATATGGAACATTTAATTTTAGCCACCACAAAAAAAGTTGCAAAGAAACTTAGGAGCTTTTGAACAAATTCAGAAATATAAAATACTAAGGTCATTAGACTCTCAAAATAGCAAGTAAAAAGATTTTAAGAAACTGCTGAACAAATGTTCCTCGTTCACCTCAGATCAACATAATATGTGTAATTCACAAAAAAGGAAAGGATTGACAAATTTCTGTTTTTCTGTGCTGTCTCCTACCCCTAACCACAGCATGATTTTAGTCCTCATTTAGGGAAATCCCCTATGGATAGTTTCCTTCCTCCCCTAAGAAATATGTTGCCCAGGAATGATCTAGATATTTATTTGAGGTGAAGAACTTGAAGGCAAGACAAACTCATTCTCAGGGCTATTAGACCTGTCATTAGATAAATGATTTAGAGAGATGAAATAAAGCAGAATGAAATCAGAGATCCAGGAACTCTTCTAAAAAGTATGTGAATCTTTGGTTTCCAATTTTCAGCCATCTTGTAGGGAGCCCAAGTCTCTGTGGATCAATCAGAGAGACTTCCTATGACCTTTCAGCAAAAAGGCTAAACTGTCTGGCACCTGCCATGGGAGATAACCTTGCAATACAAATCTATGACTTGTAGTTTCACCAAGTTGATTGGGGAAACATAAGATTATTTGGAGGCTTCTCAGATAATATCCATTATAGCTATAAAAATTAAATATAATAAATGCCATAAATGAGATATAGAAACTCAAAGCAAGAAAAATTTGCTTAATATGAATACAAACTAACATATGGATATGTAATGAATTTGAATAGAATGGAATTCTATACACTCTGGCAAGAGGTACCTGATAGGCTTGGAATTCATTAAAGTAAGCTAGACTCTAAAGAAAATCACTATATAGTAAAGAAATGGTTTTATACATAAGAGGACTGTTCTCTGTAAAGAACAATAGACCCAGGTGGTAAAAAGCAAATGACTGGTCTAGTGGGATTAAATTCTTAGTAAAATATAAATACTGGAAATTTGATTGTACAGACTTGTGGCATGTAGAGGGGAATATAGGTTGGCTTGACCTAAAAAAAAAAAAAAAAAAGAAATGTATTGGTAAGAGCAGAGGAAAAAAACAATATGAGAAAGTACAACTACAGGTGAATGTGACCCTGGCTTCTTGAAGTCTATGCACAATCTCTAATAGATCTATCATACTGGGAGGGCTTCAAGAAGGTGCACATATGTTTATACAGATTCTATTTGTCACATGAGGACCTATCTAGCTAAGAAATTTACTATCATAGGATTAGCCAATAAGTGTTTGTTTTGTTTTGGGGGGGATTTTTTGGCTATAACATTTGATTAAATTGTCTGCTAAGGTATTTGAAAGTTGATGTTTGAGTCAGACAGAGAGGTGTATGGATAGGATTGCCTTGAAACCAGGAATATTAAGGTTGAAATTTTTCCTTTCACACTACTGGCACACTACATTTAGAGTTTAAATGACTCTAAACAAGATATTTAATCTCTTGGTGTGCTAGGCAACTCTCTAAGAGTAGAATTTACAGATGTGACAACTTGCATTGCTAGAGGGAATTTCCTCATCTCAGATTTCACCATTTCAATTAAGTCAGTGGTCTAATACCTATACTGATTATAGCAGTAAAAAGAGCTCATATGATAAAATCACAAATCTGAAGTATCAAAGTATCATCATAATCTGAGTAATATTAAGTGTTCTTATTATACATATGGCATTGTGCTCAGTTCTATACTTGGTGCAGTTTAATGACCTGATGGGCATTAAATTTGTTTACTTGAACCTAAAAATTTATGACCTCTACTAAAAGCCAAGAAAGAGGATGGAATCATCTATACCAATTTTATATTTACTTATATCCAAGTCTTCTTATAGAAAGTCTTCTAATGAAGACAGATGTACCTGTTGTAATATCACTGAACTCTGTTGGCGTTAGAATGAAATGAAATAATTAAAGGACAGATGATATTATTTTTCCAAGAGAAAAAAGATAAATGATGATCCAGAGCCAAATTTCTCATTTGGCATTATAACGAATTCATTAGTGGAGGTAAAAATGAATGAATTAAACAGAAATTTATAAATATCTGGTTTTTTTTAAAAAGAAAGACAAGATAATCCCGGCCTCCAATACCATCTTGGTTCTATCATCTAGCTTTGTCCAAAGTAGGGTAAGGAAAATATTGCTACAAAAGTGGTTAGTGGAGTCCCTTAATATTTCCCTCCTTCAATATTAGGTGAAAAAAGAAGATACCAGAGCAGACTTTTGTCTGTTATGGATTTTTCCAGTTTTTCAAATTCTCTCTTATAATAAAGACAGAGATTATAGGAAAGCAACTAATAGGAAACACAATTTGTTTCAAAAATCATTTTACACAAAGTGACCATACTTGTTTTTTATAGAAACAAAATTGGATTTGGAGGGCAGGATTTCTTTCTCTTCTCTCCCCGAATTACCAGAAGAGTTATGTCAGATTTCAAACTCCAAAGGAAATGGACTTTGGATTACTTTGAAGTTATACTATTGCCATCTTAGTTGGATCTTTGATTTGTACTTATAAAGTATATGCTATCCTTATTTTATCTAACATAAATTCTTCCCAGACTATTTCCTGTTCAAGAAAGGAAGAGTAGAAACAAACACTTTAAGATATCTACAAATAATATTTCATTTCATCCTAACGATAATCTTGGGAGATGGGTATTATTAACTCCATTTTACAGTTGAGGAAACTGAGGCAGCAGAAGTTAAATGAGTTTTCCCAGAATGACACAACTGCTAAGTATCTGATGAACTCAAATGATCCTAAATTCAGGCTCAGAGCTCTATCTATAATGCCATGTAGTAGTTATTATAAATCAAAATCAGTTACTTAATTTAAAGAATAAAATTAAAAGTAGTACGGTAAAATAGAAAAGTGCTGGGCCTAAATTCCAATGGTGATTCCATGTCTAAGATTTTTCAGCCTCCCTGAGCCTCAGTTTCTATATCTATTAAATGGGGATAGGTATATTGGCAATATTTGCTGAACAAGTATTGGACTCAAAGGACATATAAAAACATGTTTAATATATGTAAATTTCATTGTAAACATATCTAAATTTGGTGTGAATTGTAAAGTAGTATATTAATGTAAGTCCAATTATGCAAATGATTTGCAACTTCAATATGAATACCCCCTCCATTGAAGTAAATCATAACGTCTTTCTCTCTGATCATCTTATAAAACTCTCATTCATGTCCTCCTATAAGATTGAACAGGAAGTCTGCCCAAATTGCTGAGGACCATCTTTGCTTTCTCTTGACATTGTAAGGTGCCATCAAAGCATACACGTTCTCAGTCTCTGCCTCTGTCTCTCTCTTTCTCTGTCGATCTCTTTGTATCTCTTTGTCCCTCTGTCTCTCTCTGTGTGTTTCTTTCTGTATCTCTGTCAGTCTCTATCCTTCTCTCCCTTCCTCTCCTCCCTCCATTCCAGCCCATATTCTCATTCTATTATGCATATTTCTAATGACTCACTTTATTCCAATTTTTCCTTCATAATCAACCAATCATTTAACAAGCACTCACTGGCACTAAACATCATTTAGGTGCTAAGACTACAAAGAAAAAAAAAGGAAACAGGCTTTGTTCTCAAGGAGCTTACATCTCATTGAAGTTTATTTATCAGAGAAGTTTGTAATCATTAAAGAAACTTTATAATTTTATCATGTAAACCCATGATTCTTGATCTTTTTTATCTCAAGATCCTTTTACACTCTTAAAAAAAATATTGAGGAGCCCTAAAATGTTTTGTGGATTATGATGTAAGCATATTAGAAATTAAAATGTTTTAGTATTATCATGAAAATAGTTTTGACTTCACAGATCCCATAAAATGTTCTATCTACTACATGACATAGATGCCCATACAATTATCAAATCATGAAAAAACAAGTTCACGAACACCAAGTTAAGAACTCCTAACCTAAAAGAATACTTATAGAACATCATTGTATTATATAAATAAATTGTTTAAATTTTTTAAAAATGGAAACCACTGGTGACTTTGTTACCATTTATTTTTGTTTTTACTCACTTTTCTTTTGTCATGGATATAATTTTATTGTGACAAACCTCATTAAAGAAGATATATCACCATCTGTTTTGCTTTTGCATTTTAAGAATGATGAAACCTTTCCATCTGACTTGGAGCTAAAACTTTCCATAGGTGTTGTCTTTATCATTAGAAGCTCCTTGAGAATGGAGACAGTCTTATTTGTCTATTTGTGTCTCTGGTACTTAATACTATATGCTTACACTTAATAAACACTTAATAGATGCTTATTTAATTCATTCATTTACTCAAATTGTTCTATAGAAAAGTGAAAATGTAGAAGCCTTTTTAACAGTACCAGTAGACATTTGATTATTTGTCCTTTGGTCCAAGGGGTACATTTATTATGTAATATGCATTGAATTAGGCACTGTGTAGGATAAAGCAAGCTACAGAAGATTATGATGTAGTTAGCATCATAATAAATATGAATCTAAAATATTGTATATAAAAATATAAAATTTAAATAATGTTTCATGCAATAATAAAAGGAATGTCACAAAGTAAATTAACATATTGCAAAAGCAGAGCCAAGAGCAGCGATCCAGCTGAACTCTCTTAATATTTCCCTCCAAACAATTTTAAACTAATACTTCAAATCAAATTTTGGAGTGGCAGAACTAACACAAAATCAGAGAGTTTTTTTTTCAGTTGAGGAGGTGAACAGGAGGGGTCTGTGATACCAAGGTAAACATCTGATCACAGATCAAGAGAATTAGGAGAGGTCTCTGGTCTTCTGCAACCACAAACAATAGTGTACCTCTTGTCCCTAAGATACTACCATGGAACTACAGTCAGGATCATATAAGACTTAGCAACTTCTATGTTAAAGAAGTGAAAGGCTTGGAATATGATACTCCAGAAAGCAAAAAAGCTAAGATTACAATCAAGAAAAACCTATCCAGCAATACTGAGTGTAATCTTTATGGAATAGGGGTGAAGGAATGGAAATTTAATCAAATAAAGAACTTTTAAAATGAAATTATCAAAGCTGAATAGAAAATTTGACATTTAAACACAAGATTCAAGAGAAACATTAAAAAAAACACACACACAGATGAGTAACCATAAGAGATTCAATAAATTAAGCTGTTCACATTCCTATATAGGAAAATGCTTCATGAAACTCCTAAGAATATTAACATTATTATATTAGTTAGAAAATGTCTACAAAGACAGAAAGCATGAGTGTGAATCAACTATGGGGCAAAGAATTAGGAAATTAGAAAAACATTCCCTGAGAGAAGGAAGAGGTACAATGGGGAAATTTTTCTTATATAAAAGAGTCACAGAAGGAAGAGTTTTTATAATGGAGGGAGAAATGAAAGGTTGGGAGGGCAATGTTGAATCTCATTCTCATCAGAATTAATTCAAAGAGGGAAGGATATATATTCTCTACTCAGTTGGACATAGAAATCTCTACTACCCAATAGGAAAATGAGAAGGGAAAGAAATATTAGGGCACATGATAGAAGGAAGAGTGCATTAAGGGAAGCAGTAGTTTAAGGGAAGTGGATTAAAGGGAGATGAGGCAAAACAGACTTCTGTGGAGAGAGACAGGACAAAAGAGAGAGAGAGAAGGACAAACAGAAGAAAATAGGATGGAGGCAAATACACAGTTAGTAATCATAACTTTAAATGGGAATAAGGTGAGTTCACCCATAAAAGAGAAACAGATAACAGAATGGACTAGAAACTAAAAACCAACAATATGTTTACAAGGCACACAGAGTTAAAATAAAAGGCTGGGGCAAAATCTGATTTGCTTTAGCTGAAGTAAAAAAAAAAAAAAAAAAGGCAAGAGGCAGTAATCATAATCTCAGACAAGCAAAACCAAAAAAAAAAAAAAATAGGAAAGAAAGTCACCTTGAGCAGATTGCAAAAAGTTTTAAGTAAATTGAAAATTTTTGGAATTGAAACAAATTGGAAATTGTATTTTATCTTAGAAGCAGTAGGGAGGAAGTCATTGTAATGTTAGGGGTAGGGGAGGGACATAAAACAGACATAGGAATATCATTTTGGTAGCTATGTGGAGGGAGAAGAAACATGAGTCAGTGTGACTAAATAGGAAGTGATCCAATTAAATCTATTTGGAACTAGTTGAATAGATAAGACTAAAAAAATAGCTTAATGGTTCAGTGTAAACTTAAAAGGACATCACCAATGCTACTGAAGTCAATACTGATCCTGTATATAACATTTCACATTTTTATCCATAACTTGGACAAAAGTATGGATGGTCTACTTATCAAATTTTCATATGACACAAAACTAGGAGGGATATGTAATACAAAATGACACAATCAGGATACAAAAAGACTTTAATAGGCAAGGAGGAGGGGAGAGGGGAAGGGAGAAGGGCATTGAGCTGAATCTAATGAAATAATGTTTAATGGGTGTATATGTAAAGTTTTACATGTGATTTCAAAAGATCAACTTCACAAGTGCAGGATGGGAAAGACATGGTTAAATAGCAATGTGCCTAAAAAGAGATTTGAGGACTTAAATATATTACAATCTCAATATAAATCAGTAATGTGATGTGACAGCCAAAAAAGCTTGTTTAATGATCCCAGAGTTACTTAAAAGAAGCATAAGTTCCAGAAATAAGAGAGTGACAGTCCCTCTGCACACTGTTCTATAATAATCACATCTGCAATATTATATATATTTCTTAGTGTCACTGTTTTAAAAGGATA